>NW_021232958.1:9246-53855 GCF_002162155.2 Triticum dicoccoides | reverse complement strand
ATAGAGCTAATAAAGCACAACAGGAGAAGAATAAGAGTGAAAATCAGATTGTGGCAAAAGAATTTGAGCAACAAATGAAGCCTAATAATAAACCATCTAGTGTTGCTTCTGAAATTAAATTGAAAAGTGCATGTTTATTTGCCACCAAATCTGATATTGATGAGCTAGATTTCAGCAAATCTGTTTGCTATGCTTTTGTGTGCAAAGAGGCATTATTTTCATTCGAGGACGTGCCTTCCTCTTTGCCTCCTGCTGTCACTAACATTTTGCAGGAGTTCGCTGACGTTTTTCCACAAGACGTGCCACCGGGATTACCGCCTATTCGAGGGATTGAGCATCAGATTGACTTAATTCCCTGTGCTTCACTGCCAAACCGTGCACCATACCGTACCAATCCAGAGGAGACGAAGGAGATTATGCGTCAAGTACAAGAGCTTCTCGACAAAGGTTATATACGCGAATCCCTTAGTCCTTGTGCTGTTCCTATTATTCTAGTGCCGAAAAAGGATGGTACATCACGTATGTGTGTTGATTGTAGAGGCATTAATAATATTACTATTCGTTATCGTCATCCTATTCCTAGGCTAGATGATATGCTTGATGAATTGAGTGGCTCTATAATATTCTCCAAA
This sequence comes from Triticum dicoccoides, assembly GCF_002162155.2. Lineage (NCBI taxonomy): Eukaryota > Viridiplantae > Streptophyta > Magnoliopsida > Poales > Poaceae > Triticum > Triticum dicoccoides. The sequence continues at coordinate 53,223 of NW_021232958.1, read as the reverse complement.
CTTGATTTGCGTAGTGGCTACCATCAAATTCGTATGAAATTGGGAGATGAATGGAAAACAGCATTTAAAACTAAGTTTGGATTATATGAGTGGTTAGTCATGCCTTTTGGGTTAACTAATGCACCTAGTACTTTCATGAGATTAATGAACGAAGTTTTACGTGCTTTCATTGGACGATTTGTGGTAGTTTACTTTGATGACATACTGATTTATAGCAGATCTTTGGAAGAACATTTGGAACATTTACGTGCTGTTTTTATTGCTCTACGTGATGCACGTTTGTTTGGTAACCTTGGGAAGTGCACCTTTTGCACCGACCGAGTATCTTTTCTTGGCTATGTTGTTACTCCACAGGGAATTGAAGTTGACAAAGCCAAGATTGAAGCTATTGAGTGATGAGGACATCAATACAATTGTTACACCCACAACCCCTGCTGCTATACATACTGGACCAATTACTAGAGCTCGTGCACGCCAACTAAATTACCAGGTACTTTCGTTTCTTGGTAATGATTCTAATGTTCATGAGAATATGATGCTGCCTAAATTGGATACATTTGTTTTGCTTACAAATGAAGGGCCTAGCTTGGAGAAGGATGAACATTGGAGCAAGAACAAGCATGGAGATGATGGCATGCGCAAGGGGAACAAGAACGGAGTTACAAGTGATGATTTCAGGACTTTGAAGCCACCATAATGGGTGCATGAAGCCTTGGACGAAATATACAAGATGCCACTTCCTAAATTTCGTCCCGAGGCTATTTTAGGTGCTGCGTCACCTTATTATTGGGCCAGGCCCATGTAATTTCGAAATACATAAGTATAGGCTATTTTTAGAGTCCGTATGTGTGAGGAAACAAGAGATAGGGTTGATTTCGGACCCCTCCACCAAGGGCCACGAAATTCCCCCCTCTTCCTCCATATATACAGCCCTTAGGGCATCGTTTAGACTTTGGGTTTTGTTTAGATTAAAAGTTCGCCATAGCTGCAACTTCGCGTACTTCGTTTGTGTTCAACGACCAGACAAAGGCGTCACAGAACCCCACCTTGAACAATAAAGCTTTCATCTTATATTCGCAATATCCAGATTGCAATCTTAGTTTCTTGCTTGTTCTTCGTTTGCTCGCAGGAAACAGACCCTCGTGGTCAGGTTGATCGTGCTCCGGCGTGGTCAATAACCTCTCGGAGTTGGTTTAGCGATTGCTAAGGCGCGACGTCCTCGCACGTTCGTAGTCGGATCGTCAAAGTCGACTTCCACCAAAGCGATATCCATCATCTCATCGAAAGACGGGACACCTTTGCCTCTATCAAGTGGTATCAGATTTCCAGGTTGCTCGGTGAGATTTTACAGTTTTTCGTAGTTTAGATCGAGTCTGTTCTTCATACCTACAGTCCACGAAAAAGCCAAAAAAAATTAGGGTTAGTTCATCATATCCGAACCAATCTGAGCCTTTGCATAATCTTTTTAGGGTTTTGCTTTGTTGAATTTGCGGTTGCATCGTCGTGTCTAGTTGCTGGTCTTAGAGTCTAGTCTTTTAGAGTTTCGAGTTCTGGTCATAAGTTGTCACGCCGCCGCCGCACCATCATCATCACCCCTACCATCTACCACCACCGCACCCAATCCGTGTCCATATACCACCACCGATCCATATCCATATACTACCACCGCTACCACCACCGCTGCCATATACCACCACCATATATCCACCACCAATCCGAGTTCTTTGCTTATTAGGTTTGTTTTCGGGATCCCTCTAGATTCCGATTCGTGTTTCCTTGCCGGAGTAGGTTTCGAAAAAAAAAAGAGTCGGGTAGCCACGCTCCGTTTAGGCCCAAAATTTTTCGAAAACGCATTTTTCGAAAAAATTTCTGGCTATCCTATTTTTAGGTGTTTCTGAGTGTTTTGAGACAGGTGCCATTATAGGAAGTTTTTTTTGACCCGTTTCCAGTTTTTGGGTCCGGGCAGTCGAAAAAAAAAATGGTCGAAAAATTTCGTGCCCATCCTATCAGTTTGAGCTAGGAAGAGTTTTGAGATACTCGCCATTATAGTGATTTTTCGCAAAAAAAAAAGCAGCGCAAAAAAAAAGAGCGCAAAAAAAAGAGCGAAAAAAAATTCAGAGTGTGCTTTTCCCTTGTTTACGTGCCGCGCCGTGATTTTGTTGGTGTTCTAGGCTCGCGTCTCTAGCACAGTCTAGCCTAGGACCAGCACAGTACCGTCGTTGAGCGTTTATTCAACTTTGCATCTCTGAATTGATTATTGCTGACCCTTTTTGCTACCATACTATAAGCCTTCCCAGCTCCACATACATCTACGTCGTGTGTTTGACTCTCCCTGGTAATCGCTCTATCCAAGCTTTGAGAGTTTTTGACTACAATGGTTGCCGATCACCGCCTGCTGCTGGGTAAGAACTGGTAAGAATTTGAGATTTGCTTGACGGATTTGTGATACACCACCACCACTTCTTAGTAGTCTGTAGGATCATATTCTTGTGTGTTTCTATTGCTGCTAACCATGCCAGGATCACAAGCCGACGAGATTGACTGGGAGAATTTATCGAACAAGGAGCTTCATGATAAGTTTCAGCAAATGATGACTGAACAGGTGCAAGATGTGCTGAACAATTTTGAAGAGGCCATGGAGAAGATCACTGGCTTTGAGAAGACATTCGAAACAAAGCTCGATAACAAGTTTAATGAATTGCTCGCGCGTCTTCCACCACCACCACTCGCTGCAGCTAACGCACCTCTCCAACAACAACAACAACGACTACCTCCATGTCGCGAAGCAGACCTCCGCCGAGCAAGCCGTGTTCCTCTTGCGTTTGGCCAAACTGTTGGTGCTGCTGTTGATACTTCTGTGGCTCCTGCTGCTGATGCGGAGGAGGATGATTATGTGGGAGATTATGAGGATGAGGTTGATCAAAATCAACACTACGTGCAGCCACCTGTACCACCACCAGCAGGTCGACCTCAGGTATATATTCGTAATGGTAGGCCTGCACCACCACCTCAGGTATGAGATGATGTCCATATTCCTAAACTGAAATTGCATATTCCACCATTTGAGGGTAGATATGTTCCTGATATATATCTTACTTGGGAGTTAGAAACTGAACAACGATTTACATGTTTACAATATCCTGAGGAGAGACGAGTTGCTGCTGCTGTTTGTGCTTTCACTAGTTTTGCATGTGTATGGTGGTCTGAACATTGTAGATTATATCCTATTCCAACTACTTGGGCTGCTTTGAAAACTGCTATGCGTACGCGTTGGGTTCCACCATATTATCAACGTGAATTGCTTCAAAAATTGCAGCGTTTAAGACAAGGAAAAAATTCTGTAGAAGAATATTATCAGGAATTACAAACTGGCATGATTAGATGTGGGATTGTTGAGGAGAATGAAGCTATGCTTGCACGTTTTCTGGGTGGATTAAATAGAGAGATTCAGACCATTCTAGACTATAAGGAGTATGCTAATATCACTCGTTTATTCCATCTTGCTTGTAAAGCTGAACGTGAAGTGCAGGATCGACAAGCATTGGGGCGAACTAACTTTTCTGCAGGCCGACCTTCATCATGGACACCACGTGCATCTTCTACTTCAACTGCACCAGCACCTCCATCCGGTGCCACCTCCAGCCGTGATACAAGAAAACAGGCACAACCACCATTATCTGCCAAGAGCGCACCTGCGGGGCCTGCACAGCGTTCTTCTTCTTCCATGGCATCAACAGGGCACACAAGTGATATTATTTGTCGTCGTTGTAAGGGAGGAGGTCATTATGCGAGAGAATGCAAATCTCCGCATGTGATGATTGCTACCGCGGATGGTGGATATGAGTCCGCTAGTGACTATGATGAGGAGACTTTGGTTCTTATTACACGTGAAGAACATGGTGGAGATGATTTTGATCATGAGACGCAATACATGGCTCCTGAAGACGCTGACAGGTATGAATGTTTAGTTGCTCAACGTGTTTTGAGTGTGCAGGTCACACAAGCTGAGCAAAATCAGAGGCACAATTTGTTCCATACCAAGGGAGTTGTGAAGGAGCGTTCTGTGCACGTCATCATAGACGGAGGGAGCTGCAACAACTTGGCTAGCATGGAGATGGTGGAGAAGCTTTCTCTCACCACAAGACCACATCCACATCCTTACTACATCCAATGGTTCAACAACAGCGGCAAGGTTAAGGTAACACGTACTGTTCGTGTGCATTTTAGTATCTCTACATATGCTGATTATGTTGATTGTGATGTGGTACCTATGCAAGCATGTTCCTTATTACTTGGTAGACCATGGCAATTTGATAAAAATTCTGTACACCATGGTAGAAACAATCACTATACTCTTGTTCATAAGGATAAAAATATTACTTTGCTTCCTATGACTCCTGATTCCATTTTGAAAGATGATATTAATAGAGCTAATAAAGCACAACAGGAGAAGAATAAGAGTGAAAATCAGATTGTGGCAAAAGAATTTGAGCAACAAATGAAGCCTAATAATAAACCATCTAGTGTTGCTTCTGAAATTAAATTGAAAAGTGCATGTTTATTTGCCACCAAATCTGATATTGATGAGCTAGATTTCAGCAAATCTGTCTGCTATGCTGTTGTGTGCAAAGAGGCATTATTTTCATTCGAGGACGTGCCTTCCTCTTTGCCTCCTGCTGTCACTAACATTTTGCAGGAGTTCGCTGACGTTTTTCCACAAGACGTGCCACCGGGATTACCGCCTATTCGAGGGATAGAGCATCAGATTGACTTAATTCCCGGTGCTTCACTGCCAAACCGTGCACCATACCGTACCAATCCAGAGGAGACGAAGGAGATTATGCGTCAAGTACAAGAGCTTCTCGACAAAGGTTATATACGCGAATCCCTTAGTCCTTGTGATGTTCCTATTATTCTAGTGCCGAAAAAGGATGGTACATCACATATGTGTGTTGATTGTAGAGGCATTAATAATATTACTATTCGTTATCGTCATCCTATTCCTAGGCTAGATGATATGCTTGATGAATTGAGTGGCTCTACAATATTTTCCAAAGTTGATTTGCGTAGTGGCTACCATCAAATTCGTATGAAATTGGGAGATGAATGGAAAACAGCATTTAAAACTAAGTTTGGATTATATGAGTGGTTAGTCATGCCTTTTGGGTTAACTAATGCACCTAGTACTTTCATGAGATTAATGAACGAAGTTTTACGTGCTTTCATTGGACGATTTGTGGTAGTTTACTTTGATGACATATTGATTTATAGCAGATCTTTGGAAGAACATTTGGAACATTTACGTGCTGTTTTTATTGCTCTACGTGATGCACGTTTGTTTGGTAACCTTGGGAAGTGCACCTTTTGCACCGACCGAGTATCTTTTCTTGGCTATGTTGTTACTCCACAGGGAATTGAAGTTGATAAAGCCAAGATTGAAGCGATGATGCTGTTAATGTTGCTGATTTTTCTTTCGTGAAATTATTCGCTTGCATGGTGTGCCAAATACTATTGTTTCAGATCGTGATACTAAATTTCTTAGCCACTTTTGGAGATGTTTATGGGCTAAGTTGGGGACTAAACTACTTTTTAGTACTACTTGTCACCCCCAAACTGATGGACAAACTGAAGTAGTCAATAGAACGTTGTCTACTATGCTTAGGGCTGTTTTGAAGAATAATAAGAAAATGTGGGAGGAATGCTTGCCTCATATTGAATTTGCTTATAATCGTTCATTGCATTCTACTACTAAGATGTGCCCTTTTGAAGTTGTGTATGGTTTCCTACCTCGTGCACCTATTGATTTGTTGCCTCTTCCATCTTCGGAGAAGGTTAATTTTGATGCTAAACAACGTGCTGAATTGATTTTAAAAATGCATGAGTTAACTAAGGAAAACATTGAGCGTATGAATGCTAAATATAAACTTGCTGGAGATAAGGGTAGAAAACATGTTGTGTTTGCACCTGGAGATCTTGTTTGGTTACATTTGCGTAAGGATAGATTTCCTGATTTGCGCAAATCAAAGCTAATGCCACGTGCTGATGGTCCTTTAAGGTGTTAGAGAAAATAAATGATAATGCATATAAACTTGAGTTGCCTGCAGATTTTGGGGTTAGTCCCACTTTTAACATTGCAGATTTGAAGCATTATGTGGGTGAGGAAGATGAACTTCCGTCGAGGACGACTTCATTTCAAGAAGGGGAGGATGATGAGGACATCAATACAATTGTTACACCCACAGCCCCTGCTGCTATACATACTGGACCAATTACTAGAGCTCGTGCACGCCAACTAAATTATCAGGTACTTTCATTTCTTGGTAATGATTCTAATGTTCATGAGAATATGATGCTGCCTAAATTGGATACATTTGTTTTGCTTACAAATGAAGGGCCTAGCTTGGAGAAGGATGAACATTGGAGCAAGAACAAGCATGGAGATGATGGCATGCGCAAGGGGAACAAGAACGGAGTTACAAGTGATGATTTCAGGACTTTGAAGCCACCATAATGTGTGCATGAAGCCTTGGACGAAATATACAAGATACCACTTCATAAATTTCGTCCCGAGGCTATTTTAGGTGCTGCGTCACCTTATTATTGGGCCAGGCCCATGTAATTTCGAAATACATAAGTATAGGCTATTTTTAGAGTCCGTATGTGTGGGGAAACAAGAGATAGGGTTGATTTCGGACCCCTCCACCAAGGGCCACGAAATCCACCCCCTCTTCCTCCATATATACAGCCCTTAGGGCATCGTTTAGACCTTGGGTTTTGTTTAGATTAAAAGTTCGCCATAGCTGCAACTTCGCGTACTTCGTTTGTGTTCAACGACCAGACAAAGGCGTCACAGAACCCCACCTTGATCAATAAAGCTTTCATCTTATATTCGCAATATCCAGATTGCAATCTCAGTTTCTTGCTTGTTCTTCGTTTGCTCGCAGGAAACAGACCCTCGTGGTCAGGTTGATCGTGCTCCGGCGTGGTCAATAACCTCTCGGAGTTGGTTTAGCGATTGCTAAGGCGCGACGTCCTCGCACGTTCGTAGTCGGATCGTCAAAGTCGACTTCCACCAAAGCGAAATCCACCATCTCATCGAAAGACGGGACACCTTTGCCTCTATCATTTTGTGAGAGATTTCAGCACCATTGCTGCACCTCTCAACGAGCTTACAAAGAAGGATGTGCCTTTTGTTTGGGGTACCGCACAGGAAGAAGCCTTCACGGTATTGAAAGATAAGTTGACACATGCTCCTTTACTCCAACTTCCTGATTTTAATAAGACTTTTGAGCTTGAATGTGATGCTAGTGGAATTGGATTAGGAGGTGTGTTATTACAAGATGGCAAACCTGTTGCATACTTTTCTGAAAAATTGAGTGGACCTAGTCTGAATTATTCTACTTATGATAAAGAATTATATGCTCTTGTTCGGACTTTAGAAACATGGCAACATTATTTATGGCCCAAAGAGTTTGTTATACATTCTGATCATGAATCTTTGAAACATATTAAAAGTCAAGCTAAACTGAATCGTAGACATGCTAAATGGGTTGAATTCATTGAGACTTTCCCTTATGTCATTAAACACAAGAAGGGAAAAGAAAATGTTATTGCTGATGCATTGTCTCGTCGCTATACTATGCTTTCACAACTTGACTTCAAAATATTTGGTTTGGAGACCATCAAAGATCAATATGTGCATGATGCTGATTTTAAAGATCTAATGCAGAATTGTAAAGAAGGAAGAATGTGGAACAAGTTTGTCGTTAACGATGGATTTGTGTTTCGTTCTAACAAGCTGATGAGGACATCAATACAATTGTTACACCCACAGCCCCTGCTGCTATACATACTGGACCAATTACTAGAGCTCGTGCACGCCAACTAAATTATCAGGTACTTTCGTTTCTTGGTAATGATTCTAATGTTCATGAGAATATGATGCTGCCTAAATTGGATACATTTGTTTTGCTTACAAATGAAGGGCCTAGCTTGGAGAAGGATGAACATTGGAGCAAGAACAAGCATGGAGATGATGGCATGCGCAAGGGGAACAAGAACGGAGTTACAAGTGATGATTTCAGGACTTTGAAGCCACCATAATGTGTGCATGAAGCCTTGGACGAAATATACAAGATGCCACTTCATAAATTTCGTCCCGAGGCTATTTTAGGTGCTGCGTCACCTTATTATTGGGCCAGGCCCATGTAATTTCGAAATACATAAGTATAGGCTATTTTTAGAGTCCGTATGTGTGGGGAAACAAGAGATAGGGTTGATTTCGGACCCCTCCACCAAGGGCCACAAAATCCACCCCCTCTTCCTCCATATATACAGCCCTTAGGGCATCGTTTAGACCTTGGGTTTTGTTTAGATTAAAAGTTCGCCATAGCTGCAACTTCGCGTACTTCGTTTGTGTTCAACGACCAGACAAAGGCGTCACAGAACCCCACCTTGATCAATAAAGCTTTCATCTTATATTCGCAATATCCAGATTGCAATCTCAGTTTCTTGCTTGTTCTTCGTTTGCTCGCAGGAAACAGACCCTCGTGGTCAGGTTGATCGTGCTCCGGCGTGGTCAATAACCTCTCGGAGTTGGTTTAGCGATTGCTAAGGCGCGACGTCCTCGCACGTTCGTAGTCGGATCGTCAAAGTCGACTTCCACCAAAGCGAAATCCACCATCTCATCGAAAGACGGGACACCTTTGCCTCTATCACAAGCTATGCATTCCAGCTAGCTCCGTTCGTCTTTTGTTGTTGCAGGAAGCGCATGGAGGAGGATTAATGGGACATTTTGGCGTGAAGAAGACGGAGGACGTACTTGCTACACATTTCTTTTGGCCAAAGATGAGACGGGATGTTGAGCGTTTTATTGCTCGATGCACTACATGTCAAAAAGCTAAGTCACGACTCAATCCTCATGGTTTATATATGCCTTTGCCTGTACCTAGTGTTCCTTGGGAGGATATATCTATGGACTTTGTTTTAGGTTTACCTCGAACAAAGAAGGGGAGGGATAGCATATTTGTTGTCATGGATAGATTCTCGAAAATGGCACACTTTATACCATGTCATAAAAGCGATGATGCTGTTAATGTTGCTGATTTGTTCTTTCGTGAAATTATTCGCTTGCATGGTGTGCCAAATACTATTGTTTCAGATCGTGATACTAAATTTCTTAGCCACTTTTGGAGATTTTTATGGGCTAAGTTGGGGACTAAACTGCTTTTTAGTACTACTTGTCACCCCCAAACTGATGGACAAACTGAAGTAGTCAATAGAACGTTGTCTACTATGCTTAGGGCTGTTTTGAAGAATAATAAGAAAATGTGGGAGGAATACTTGCCTCATATTGAATTTGCTTATAATCGTTCATTGCATTCTACTACTAAGATGTGCCCTTTTGAAGTTGTGTATGGTTTCCTACCTCGTGCACCTATTGATTTGTTGCCTCTTCCATCTTCGGAGAAGGTTAATTTTGATGCTAAACAACGTGCTCAATTGATTTTAAAAATGCATGAGTTAACTAAGGAAAACATTGAGCGTATGAATGCTAAATATAAACTTGCTGGAGATAAGGGTAGAAAACATGTTGTGTTTGCACCTGGAGATCTTGTTTGGTTACATTTGCGTAAGGATAGATTTCCTGATTTGTGCAAATCAAAGCTAATGCCACGTGCTGATGGTCCCTTTAAGGTGTTAGAGAAAATAAATGATAATGCATATAAACTTGAGCTGCCTGCAGATTTTGGGGTTAGTCCCACTTTTAACATTGCAGATTTGAAGCCTTATTTGGGTGAGGAAGATGGACTTCCGTCGAGGATGACTTCAATTCAAGAAGGGGAGGATGATGAGGACATCAATACAATTGTTACACCCACAGCCCCTGCTGCTATACATACTGGACCAATTACTAGAGCTCGTGCACGGCAACTAAATTACCAGGTACTTTCGTTTCTTGGTGATGATTCTAATGTTCATGAGAATATGATGCTGCCTAAATTGGATACATTTGTTTTGCTTACAAATGAAGGGCCTAGCTTGGAGAAGGATGAACATTGGAGCAAGAACAAGCATGGAGATGATGGCATGCGCAAGGGGAACAAGAACGGAGTTACAAGTGATGATTTCAGGAATTTGAAGCCACCATAATGGGTGCATGAAGCCTTGGACGAAATATACAAGATGCCACTTCATAAATTTCGTCCCGAGGCTATTTTAGGTGCTGCGTCACCTTATTATTGGGCCAGGCCCATGTAATTTCGAAATACATAAGTATAGGCTATTTTTAGAGTCCGTATGTGTGGGGAAACAAGAGATATGGTTGATTTCGGACTCCTCCACCAAGGGCCACGAAATTCCCCCCTCTTCCTCCATATATACAGCCCTTAGGGCATCGTTTAGACTTTGGGTTTTGTTTAGATTAAAAGTTCGCCATAGCTGCAACTTCGCGTACTTCGTTTGTGTTCAACGACCAGACAAAGGCGTCACAGAACCCCACCTTGATCAATAAAGCTTTCATCTTATATTCGCAATATCCAGATTGCAATCTTAGTTTCTTGCTTGTTCTTCGTTTGCTCGCAGGAAACAGACCCTCGTGGTCAGGTTGATCGTGCTCCGGCGTGGTCAATAACCTCTCGGAGTTGGTTTAGCGATTGCTAAGGCGCGACGTCCTCGCACGTTCGTAGTCGGATCGTCAAAGTCGACTTCCACCAAAGCGAAATCCACCATCTCATCGAAAGACGGGACACCTTTGCCTCTATCAAATATGATATAAACCTCATCTTTTTATCCTCGATGGCAACAATACAATATGTGTCGTTTCCCCTACTGTCACTGGTATCGAGCACCGCAAGATTGAACCCAAAGCTAAGCACTTCTCCCATTGCAAGAAAGATTAATCTAGTAGGCCAAACCAAACTGATAATTCAAAGAGACTTGCAAAGATAAACCAATCATACATAAAAGATAAACCAATCAAATATTGTTCATAGATAATCTGGATCATAAACCCACAATTCATCGGATCTCGACAAACAAACCGCAAAAGAAGATTACATCGAATAGATCTCCAAGAGAATCGAGGAGAACTTTGTATTGAGATCCAAAGAGAGAGAAGAAGCCATCTAGCTACTAGCTATGGACCCAAAGGTCTGAAGTAAACTACTCACACATCACCGGAGAGGCCATGGAGTTGATGTAGAGGCCCTCCGTGATCAATGCCCCCTCCGACGGAGCTCCGGAAAAGGCCCCAAGATGGGATCTCTCGGGTACAGATGGTTGCGGCGGTGTAATTAGGTTTTCATGGTGCTCTTGGATGTTTGGGGGCTACGTGGACTTACATAGGAGGAAGAAGTAGGTCGGTGGAGCAACGAGGGGCCCGCGAGGGTGGAGGGCGCGCCCAGGGGGCTAGGCGTGCCCCCTGCCTCGTGGCCTCCTCTATTGTTTCTTGACGCCCACTCCAAGTCTCCTAGATCACGTTTGTTAAGAAAATCATGTTCCCGAAGGTTTCATTCCGTTTGGACTTCGTTTGATATTCCTTCTTTGCGAAACACTGAAATAGGCAAAAAACAGCAATTTAGGCTGGGCCTCCGGTTAATAGGTTAGTCCCAAAAAATGATGTAAAAGTGTAAAATAAAGCCCATTAACATCCAAAATAGATAATATAATTGCATGGAGCAATGAAAAATTATAGATACGTTGGAGACGTATCACTCGCACACTCTACGATCTCACCGCCTAGCTCGTCGAACCCAAAGAACATGAGACACAAGATTTATACTAGTTTGGGCCACCATTGTGGTGTAATACCCGACTCCAGTGTGGTGTGGTGGATTGCCTCTTAGGCTGAGGATGAACAGTTACAGAGGAAGAACAACCTTGCGAGGAGAGGTGTTCTTGTGCTTGGTGAACTTGAGTGGTTGGGGTGTTATGGGTTCTATCTAGGTCAGAACCTCTTCCTTTCCTATGGTGGTGGCTAGTCCTATTTATAGAGGCCCTGGCCCTCTTCCCAAATATTGAGCGGGAAGGATCCCACAACGGACAAATTTGAAGGGAGACAACTAGTACAAGCTTGTGATGGCCTGGCTTATTAGGGATGATAGACTACTCATATCAATAAGGAATTCCTTCTTTTTCGGGAGCCCATTCGGACAGAACTCCAAAGTTAAGCGTGCTCAGCTTGGAGTAGTGTCAGGATGGGTGACTAACCGGGAAGTTGCTCCCGGGTGTGCACGAGTGAGGACAAAGTGCGCAGAAAAGACTAGTATTGATCTGTGGGGCCAGTCTAGATCCCGCCAGGAGTAATGACCACCGGCGGGTGTGTCAGGGGCGTTACAAGTTGGTATCAGAGCCGACCCTCGCGGTTACACGGATGGTTGCGGACAGGTGCGTGGTCATGTTGTTCATGACGTTTGTGACCCGTCGTGGCACACGACATGACACATGTACTGGACTGGAAGCACAGATGTATGTGCCAAGAGGGAATGTTCCTGTGGCCCGACGAGGACGTCGGTTCCTCTGAGTGGGGGTGTATGTGATGGCCTGGCTTATTAGGGATGATAGACTACTCATATTAATAAGGAATTCCTTCTTTTCCGGGAGCCCATTCGGACAGAACTCCAAAGTTAAGCATGCTCAGCTTGGAGTAGTGTCAGGATGAGTGACCGACCGGGAAGTTGCTCCCGGGTGCGCACGAGTGAGGACAAAGTGCGCAGAAAAGACTAGTATTGATCTGTGGGGCCAGTCTAGATCCCGCCAGGAGTAACAACCAACGGCGGGTGTGTCCGGGGCGTTACAAAGCTATCCTGACAAAAGTAGTCTTTGCCTGCCAAAGGCTCTGGTGGTGACGCCGTCTTGGGCTCCACAGTGACCTCCGTCCTGCCGTCCTGCTGGTCTTGGTCTTGTTGCACCGATATGGAAACCTTTCCTGATGCGTCGGGACTCCTCGTCTGCGCTTGCCCCTTTAGCACCAAATAGGAAACGAGGACACTGCGCACGCTGACGCCCTCCTGGCTCCAGTCGTCATGGCTTGCGTCACAGAAACCTCGTGAGGTGCCCCTCGCGAGCCAACCTGGTGAGGCCGCCCCTGAGGAGGTCTTGCGTCGTCCGCCTCGCGAGGCTTGACCCCTCGCGAGGGTCTCGAATGTTTGCCGGTGAAGATGGGCTGTACATGGCCGCTAGTGGAGCCACGCTACGGGCCACAGGCAGGCAAGTCTGGGGACCCCCGTTTCCAGAACGCCGACAACCGTTGCTATTTCTGGCTTCGGAAGTGCCAGGTTCGGTTGCATTATTATTGCTACAGGCTAGCCAGCTATCTTTGCCCGCGCAAAAGCAGGTCATAAGTGTCGTGAAGGCTGCCATGGACTTCGGTTTTTGCTTGGCCGAGGTGTCGGGCGAGCCATTCGTCGCGGATGCTATGCCTAAAGGCCGCTAGGGCTTCAAAATCCTGACAGTCGACGATCTGGTTCTTTTTAGTTAGGAACCTAGTCCAGAATTTCCTGGCTGACTCTTCGGGCTGTTGAACTATGTGACTTAAGTCATCGGCATCCGGAGGTCGGATGTATGTACCTTGGAAGTTGTCGCGGAAGGCGTCTTCCAAGTCCTCCCAGCTGCCAATGGAGTTTTCTGGCAGGTGATACGTCTCCAACGTATGTACTTTTCAAACACTTTTGCCCTTGTTTTGGACTCTAATTTGCAAGATTCGAATGGAACTAACCTGGACTAACGCTGTTTTCAGCAGAATTGCCATGGTGTTATTTTTGTGCAGAAATAAAAGTTCTTGGAATGACCTGAAAATCAACGGAGATTACTTTTGGAATATATAAAAAATACTGGCAAAATAATCAAGGCCACAGGGCCCACACCCCGTCCACGAGGGTGGGGCCGCGCCTACCCCCCTGGCGCGCCCCCTGCCTCGTGGGCCCCCTGGTGCTCCACCGACCTCAACTCCAACTCCATATATTCACGTTCGGGGAGAAAAAAATAAGAGAGAAGGATTCATCGCGTTTTACAATGCAGAGCCGCCGCCAAGCCCTAAACTCTCTCGGGAGGGCTAATCTGGAGTCCGTTCAGGGCTCTGGAGAGGGGAATCAGTTACCATAGTCATCATCAACCTTCCTCCATCACCAATTTCATGATATGCTGACCACCGTGCGTGAGTAATTCCATCGTAGGCTTGCTGGATGGTGATGGGTTGGATGAGATTAATCATGTAATCGAGTTAGTTTTGTTCGGATTTGATCCCTAGTATCCATTATGTTCTGAGATTGATGTTGCTATGACTTTGATATGCTTAATGCTTGTCACTAGGGCCCGAGTGCCATGATTTCAGATCTGAACCTATTATGTTTTCATGAATATATGTGAGTTCTTGATCCTATCTTGCAAGTCTATAGTCACCTATTATGTGTTATGATCTGTTAACCCCGAAGTGACAATAATCGGGATACTTACCGGTGATGACCGTAGTTTGAGGAGTTCATGTATTCACTTTGTGTTAATGCTTTGGTCCGGTACTCTATTAAAATGAGGCCTTAATATCCCTTATTTTCCAATAGGACCCCGCTGCCACGGGAGGGTAGGACAAAAGATGTCATGCAAGTTCTTTTCCATAAGAACATATGACTATATTCGGAATACATGTCTACATTACATTGATGAACCGGAGCTAGTTCTGTGTCACCCTATGTTATAACTATTGCATGAGGAACTGCATCCGACATAATTATCCATCACTGATCCATTGCCTACGAGCTTTACATATATTGTTCTTCGCTTATTTACCTTTCCATTGCTAGTGTTACAATCACTATAAAACCAAAACTACTACCGTTACTTTTGCCACCGTTACCACTACTATCATATTACTTTGCTACTAAATACTTTGATGTAGATATTAAGTTTCTAGGTGTGGTTGAATTGACAACTCAGCTGCTAATACTTGAGCTCCCCTTGTGTCGAATCAATAAATTTGTGTTGAATACTCTACCCTCGAAAACTGTTGCGATCCCTATACTTGTGGCTTATCAAGACTATTTTTTGGCGCCGTTGCCAGGGAGCATAGATCTATTCTTTGAGTCACTTGGGATTTATATCTGCTGGTCACTATGAAGAACTTGAAAGATCAAAGAACCAAGATTTTTCCCTCAACGACGAGGGGAGGTAAGGAACTGCCATCTAGCTCTGCACTTGATTCACCTTCTGCTTTGAGTAAACTTGCGACACCTACACCTGCTATTCATTCTGATATGTCACAAGTTATTGATGATGCCACTTCTTCTTTGCATGATACTTATGATGAAACTACTTCTATGCTTGATAATACTATGCCACTAGGTGAATTTCTTGATGAACAACTTGCTAGGGTTAGAGAGAATGAAATTATTGAAACTGATAATATTGATGAAAATGATGATGAAGATTCTCCCCCTAGATATGAATTGCTTGTTATGCCTGAGGGTTATGTTATGGATGAAGAAACTGCTAGAGACTTTCTTAATATATGATGGAGAGAGCAACCGTCCTGTTCCGTCCCCTCCTCCCAGACCCAGATCGCTGCCGCCACTCAATGCCGACCTCGCCGCTGCCACCCAACGCCGACCTCACCGCCGGCCATGGCCTCCACTCTCTCCCTCACAACCTTCGCTACCACCCTCTCCCATCCAATCCCCTCACCAGAAGACAATAGAAGAGAGAGAGATCGAGCGAGCAGGCCGGGTAGCGGCCATGGCGCCCCCAGATCCATCTGCTATGGTTGTTAAGGCCTTCTCTGACCTGTAGCTCCGTCCCCATGTTCGCTCACTCGCTTGCGCGGGCGTGCGTGATGAGACGGCCGCCAGCTCCGTCCCAACCCTCTCGTCCCCACCTCACCCGGCGGCTAGATGGAGGATTCACGCGTGGTTCAATTGTGGTCGTCGTTGCTTTTGGCAAGTTGAGGCGGCGTTTATTGTAATGTAAAAGGGTAGTACTGTTGAATTGATGCGTGCGTGGTTCAATTGTGGTCGTCATTGCTTGTGGCAAGTTGAGGCCTAGGAGCCAGTGGCGAAGCGTGACAAACGATCAAGGGAGGGGGCAACTGAATGCAAAATAAGCATGAAAACATATGCAAAACACATGAACATAGCTTGCTCTTTCTCTCATTTGACAGTTCGACTTATCAGCAGTCGTCAATTCGTTTGGCCGTCTTGGCAGTTGTGCTCAACAACACGACATGCCATGCATATGCAACGATAAGCAGCCGATTGATCGATCTAATGCCACCAGATGCAGGAAGTAGCCAGTGAATCTATCTAATGAAGCTGCAAGCAAACATCTCGTACAGATGCAGCAGCAAGCAGGAAGCTGCTCATAAAACAATCAATCAAGCTGCTTGTAGTAGCTAGCTAGCTTGTACGTATAGAGTGCGTCTATATCCTTCCAATTAATCGATCTAATGCTTTAGAACCAACATAGGTAATAATTGAATTGGCAGGGGAATTATTCACTGATGGACTGAACAACGACATTTAGTATACGTGGTAGTAAAAAAAGTGCAGTTTTGGAAGGGGGTCACGACCCCGTTTGGCCTCCAAGAGGCTCTGCTAGTGCTGGGAGCTACTCTAGATGCTGTCAAGTTGCGAGCATATTTTGGGTAAGTAGCAACAGAATAGTAGATTCAATAGAATAGCACATTTTCTTGAGTTACTCCATGAAATTCACAAGAGAGAGACAGACAGACCGCGATCAACCACAACAATGACACTGTTCACAGGTGCGTAACAACTTGCTTGCCTTAACTCTCTTCCTATTTTTCCGCATGTAGATTAATGTAGTTTGTAGCATGTCCGGCTCATCACCTCACCGGACATGCACAATATATCATCTTCATATTGTCTACCAAATGGTAGGAAAATATGTATCCATAGGGAAATTTTACTGCCTGGTGGTTGTTAAGAAGCCGTACAAGTTTTTTTGAAGGAAACCCGCAGGGGAGAAATGGTAGTCATTTGCAAGTTGACTATGCATAAGTGCCAGACATACTATGTCCATGTTTTATCTTCCTAGGTGGTCTTGTCTCATCAAACTCTTCATGTAAAATGCCCTCATATGAAACACCTATGCATGCTTACAAACTGTAGCAGTTTCTAGCTTTTTATGGTGAGCTGATAAGCAACAGTACCTTATCCCTAATGCATTCCATGCCAATTATTTTACGTGTGGCTTTAAAGCTTTATTTTTGACCTTACAATAATGGATAATTACAAGAACGTTCTCAATTCCTCTATGGCTTAAGACCATCTCAGATGGAAATGTTTACGACTGATGACAACCCTTATAATCAGGAGTCAAAGAAAGTTATGGAGGTTAGTGAGATTATCCATTACTGTAGTTACATTACTGAAAATAAATGGTGGCATCCATTGCCATAAGTGACACTCTCAAATTCATTCCAAAGTACTCCAGACTCCAAAACATGTCCCTATCATCCATTCAGGTTAGCATCGAGCAAGGCCATGGCATCTTTCTTTCCCTTAGAAGTTTAAAGAACCCAATTGGTCATTGACAAATAGTTGATGGTGTATATGTGTAACACATGGAGAATATCAATGTAAGACATGATATGAGTTGGTGTAGCAGGTTCATTTGTTTGTAGCTATTACATAGGTGATCTCTTGTTAATAGAAATCACTAACTTTTTCTTTTTCGTATATTTATTCCCGTAGCTACTATACAACACAACATGCAAGGAAATATATGTCTGCTGAAATTTAATTTAATTTGTTCTTTGCTCTTTATAGAAATCTTGGATTCATAAATGGGAGAAGCACATAAGGGAGAGGAAGATGATTGCAAGGATGGAGAGGGAGCAAATCATTTGGAGGGATATAAGGCCACTGTTTGGTGTTTTTATGCATTTTTGTTTGCTTTCAACTGTGTTTGCATAACACACTAGCTGGGAATAAGTGACTAGGCAGTAATTGTAGATGTATGCATATGCTCTAATGCTCCTGGTTTACTATAAATCATCGATTTGTAATGATGTGCAATGCTGCTGGTTTATTACAAATCTGGGCTTGTTTTAGTTGTTAGAATTGTATGCATAAAATAGAATTGATGAATTTTATTTTTTAATTCCTAATTAGTTAGTAGTAGCGTGGGGGAAAACTGAGCGCTACTAGTATTTAGGATACTAGTAGCATGTGGTACTATAGACACGCTACTACTATTTCGTTAGTAGTAGCATGGGTGCGAAATAGTAATAGCGCGGGTGACATCCGCGCTACTAGTAAAATTTTAGTAGTAGCGTGGGTTTATCTCGCGCTACTACTAACTTTTAGCTGTAGCGCGATACTAGTAGCACGGGTACCCGCGCTACTAGTAGCCAATTTACTCGCGCTACTAGTGGCCTTTTTCCAAATTTGGGTTGAATACTCTACCCTCGAAAACTGTTGCGATCCCCTATACTTGTGGGTTATCAGCAGGTTGTTTATCCAGTGCCGAGCTGGTCCCTCGAGTTTTAGTGGGAGGTATTTGATGGCATGAAGATCATCGCCGCGGGCCATATGAATATGGAGAATAAAGTCCTCAATCCATACCGCGGGATCTGTTGTTCCATCGTATGATTCGATATTCACAGGTTTAAACCCTTCTGGGAATTCGAGCTCCATTACTTCATCAGTGAAGTAGAGGGGGTGTGCGGCGCCTCTATATCGGGCCAAGTCGCGATGTAGCTTGGATGGAGTCCGTCTGTGGTTTTCGGCCTGGAAGTGGTTATGCTTGTCACGTCCGGCTAGATAGCCGTCGTCGCGCGTCGGGGCACACCCTCGTGATCCGTAGATCGATCTGGTCCGACCTGCTCTCTTTTCCAGGTATTGTCGCAGGTCATATGTATATCCCCGAGCTGTTGTGTCCCTACCTTTACGGCGAGGTAGTATAGGCTGGTGTTCGGCCTGAGTTGCTATTTTGTCCCGGCCACGAGGTGGTCGGTCAGCCGCATTACGCGCTGATGGTACAGGTCCAAGTGCCTCATCATCAAACCAAGGTAGGTGTTTACGCTTCGGGTAACTTTTGGTTGGGCGCTCGAGGCCGTATTCCTCGGCTGCCAGGACATTAGTCCACCTGTCATTAAGTAGGTCTTGATCAGCTTGAAGCTGCTGCCGTTTCTTTTTCAGGCTCCTTGCAGTGGCAATTAGCTGGCGCTTAAAGCGCTCCTGCTCGAGGGGTTCCTCCGGCACGATAAATTCTTCGTCGCCGAGGCTCAGCTCCTCCTTGGAATGTGGATGGTAATTACTGTCCTCCGAGTCTTCGTTTACGGCCTGTTCATCAGGGCTAACTTTCCCATCTTCCCGATCGTCCTGTTCGGAGGTTGGCTCAACGGGGTCTTCTTGGTCTTCGGCTTCGCTTGAAGTATTGTCGTCTCTCATGCCGATATCGCTGACTTTTTCACGGCGTGATGTAGAGCGGCGCCGCTGACGTCGGTGCTTTGGCTATATCTGATAGAGGCGGTGATGAGGACATGACTACCTTGGATACGACCAAAAATATTGTATACATGCATATTTGTCAGGTGATTTCTAGTGCAAACTATTCAATAATCTATTTGTGTTATCCAGAACAAAAATACTTCACACACTTTTGTGTTTTGTCTAATTGCACGTGTATGGGACATTTGTACAATCCACATATGAAGATAAGGAAGAAAGAGATGTTTATTTGCTGTCCAAAAAGTTCTCTCACGTCACTTTTGGCCCAAGAGAAAATAGAGTCCAAGTCTCTCACGTTCTGGATTCAGATTCGGACTGCACAGACACACCTGACTCAAAATGCACACAAGTTTTTCATACGGACTCCGAATTGGGTGATTCTTTTTTTGTTGGAAACTAGATTTCGTGCACTTTCCAACCCAATTGGAATCACCTTCAAATTCGTCTGGAGCGCTGAGTTGTGGACGAAACAATCTGATGCTGCAGCAGAATCCGAGTCAAACTACAAGTCCAAAGGTGTTACATCACCTCCACTTTGGCCCATTGGCCTTGTACGACCTAGATTTAGTTTTAGGCTGCCTTGGGACGTCCTCCCACCTCCTTGGCCGCCACCCCTTGCTCCTATATAAGTAGATCCATCTAGTAGCTTTTCCTTGGGATTTGTTTAGTTAAAAGTTAGCCATTGCAACTTCGTGTACTTCGTTTGTGTCCAACGACCAGACCAAGACCGCTTACGGATCCCCACCTTTATCAATACTTCATATATACTCGCAATATTCAGATTGCTTTTATCATATTCTTGCTTGTTCTTCGATTGCTTGCAGGAATAGACCTTCGTGGTCAGGTTGATTGTGCTCCAGCGTGGTCAATAACCTTTCGGAGTTGGTTTAGCGATTGCTAAGGCGCAACGTCGTGCACGTTTGTAGTCGGATCGTCAAAGTCATCTTCACCAAATCGATAGTTATCATCTCATCGAAAGATCGGGACACCCCCGCTTCTATCAAGTGGTATCAGTTTTCAGGTTGCTCGGTGAGAATTTCCAGTTTTCCTAGATTAGATTTATTTTCTTACCTATTGTCCAAGAAAAAGCCACAAAAAAGAGTTAGATCTATTCATCCTTGGTCCAAGCCAGTCTGAGCCTTTGGAATTTTCTTTTCATTGCTTGCATAGTTGAATTATCGGTTGCATCGTCGTGTCGAGTTGCTGGTCTTAGTGTCTAGTTCCTTTAGAGTTTCGAGTTCTGTTCACATTAGTCACGCCGCCGCTGCATCATTATCCCTTCCGCTGTCCACCATATCAACCACGTGCTACACACTGTTCATTGTCATAATCATAGTTGAGGTCATTCACATCTTCGCCTGATCCAATCTGCATCTTATCTAGTTTGTCTTGGAAAGAGGGAGAAAAAAAAGATAGAGGAAAAAAAGAGAGGAAAAAAAAAGAAAAAGAGAAAAGAAAAAGAAAAAAAAGCGTGAGAAAAAAAAAGAGAGAAGAAAAAAAATCGGATCTATCTAGAATCAATCTCGTACCTGAATTCGGATTGGAATCTGTTTTGCGCACTGTTCAGTAAAACAGGTGTATCTTTCTCATACGAAGTCCGTTTTGGCTCCATGAGTACTCAAATTGAAGCTAGCGACGAGCCGCATCTAAATAGTTGCAGATGCATGTTCAATATTTGACACCTCAAAATCGGCTTCTAAATAGGTCTTTTTGCCCTCTGAAGTTCGTGAACACAGCTTGTTCCAATTTTTTAGGCCAGTTTTAGAATTCTTTGACTCCTCATATCAACTCGGAATTGAGTGATTCTTTTTGCATTGGAAAGCTTGAGCTAGTAGCATTCTTTGAAAGAATTTATCAGAAAATTGTCTCAAACTTTTCAAGAGGAAAGTTGGAGAGAGAGTTGTTGTATATCCTGCTTGGCAGTTGTTTTTCATCATTATGTTCACTGCCGTTGTGATCTTCACTTATACCTTGCTGTCAAGAGCTACTTAGTATCCTTCATTGATGCTAGTTGTGCTACGCCGTGACCTCATTAGTGTTCTAGGCTCGCGTCTCTAGTCCGGTCTAGCCTAGGACCAGCACAGTACCGTCGTTGAGCGTTTATTCAACATTGCATCTTTGAATTGATTATTGCTAATCTTTTGCTACCATATATAGCCAACCCAGCTCCACATATTTCTACACCGTGTATACGTACGCTCCCCTGGCAATCGCTTTACTCAATATTCGGAGTTACTTGACACCGTTGGTTGCCGATCACCGCCTGCTGCATGGTAAGAACTTGTAAGACATTGATATTTGCTTTACTGTGAGCGTTTTACCACCACATCCTAGTAGTTATAGGAACATTATTTTTGGGTTTTGTTTCTTGTTTTACTAATCATGACAGGATCCAGAGTCAATTCATGGGCTTTGTCGATCGCGGGAGACGTGCCACCACCTTTGCAAATACCACAACCGTCACGAGAGGTGCACAAACATCCAAATGCACATGATCAGGTTAATGTATCTATACCACCATTTAATGGCCGTTTTAAACCTGCTTTATATATTGAATGGGAGTTCGACATAAAAAATATATTTGCTTCCCATAATTTCGATGAACATAAAAAGGTTAAGGTTGCGGTTGGTTCTTTCACTGGTTATGCTTTGGTTTGGTGGAGTGAATATTGTCGGTTACACCCTGATTATATACCTACTACTTGGAATGATTTGAAACTTGCCATGCGACATACTTTCGTCCCTGCTTATTATACTCGTGACATGATTAAGAAGTTGCAACACTTAAAACAAGGTAGTAAAACTGTAACAAAATATTATGATGATTTACAAACTACCTTGTTGCATTCCTCTTTAGAAGAAAGTGAAGATGATTTTATGGATAGATTTTGGGGAGGATTAAACCGTGATATTCAAGAGATACTAATTCATGAAGAGTGTTATCCTATGGACCATTTGTTTCATCTTGCTTGCAAAGCTGAACAGGAAATAAAACGACGTGTTGGCCACGAGGAGAACAAGCGCACGATGCACATTCCAAGAGTTGATATGATTGTTCCTTCAACTACTAGGCATACTATGACAACCACATCCGTTGTTGTCAGGACTACATCACCTCCACCATGTGACACATCGCCCCCGAGAGTGGCTACATCATCTGAGTTGATCATAAGAGGTAATGACAAAGGTACTGATCTTCCATCTCTACATGAGAATGATGAATGCCTAGTCAATTTGAATGCACCATCTGATGAGCTACCCACTACTTTGATCACACCACCTATTTTAGAGGACTACGTTGATAATTTGACTTTGCCATGTGATCAAACAACTGAAATGCCAACAATTTTGAGTGCACCCATTGAATTAACTATTGATGCAAAAGAACCAATGTTTAATCATTTTGATATGACCTCTAATCTTGGTGATGATTCTGTGTTGAATGACTTATTGCATGTTTGCTTATTTAAGCATGTTGTAGCATGTAAATTTGATGCAAATAAGGTTTATTCACCAATGTTGGGATGGTTTAATGATGAATATTGTCAATCATTTGATAGGAATAGGAGCTTCACTTATATATGCAAACTGAGTTGCAATATTTTCATGCCTTCTACTTATGATAATATTTTGCCTTTATATTTTATGATATATGAAAGTTACTCATGTATACATGTGTCATATGTGCAAAAATCAAGGAAAGTAAAAATAGATGACATATACATATACAACATGTATACCTTGTCTCTTTTCTTAGCCACATTTCATATTAAGCAACGCCGAGGACGGCTTTGTTTTCAAAAAGGGGAGGATGATGAGGACATGACTACCTTGGATACGACCAAAAATATTGTATACATGCATATTTGTCAGGTGATTTCTAGTGCAAACTATTCAATAATCTATTTGTGTTATCCAGAACAAAAATACTTCACACACTTTTGTGTTTTGTCTAATTGCAGGTGTATGGGACATTTGTACAATCCACATATGAAGATAAGGAAGAAAGAGATGTTTATTTGCTGTCCAAAAAGTTCTCTCACGTCACTTTTGGCCCAAGAGAAAATAGAGTCCAAGTCTCTCACGTTCTGGATTCAGATTCGGACTGCACAGACACACCTGACTCAAAATGCACACAAGTTTTTCATACGGACTCCGAATTGGGTGATTCTTTTTTTGTTGGAAACTAGATTTCGTGCACTTTCCAACCCAATTGGAATCACCTTCAAATTCGTCTGGAGCGTTGGGTTGTGGACGAAACAATCTGATGCTGCAGCAGAATCCGAGTCAAACTACAAGTCCAAAGGTGTTACATCACCTCCACTTTGGCCCATTGGCCTTGTACGACCTAGATTTAGTTTTAGGCTGCCTTGGGACGTCCTCCCACCTCCTTGGCCGCCACCCCTTGCTCCTATATAAGTAGATCCATCTAGTAGCTTTTCCTTGGGATTTGTTTAGTTAAAAGTTAGCCATTGCAACTTCGTGTACTTCGTTTGTGTCCAACGACCAGACCAAGACCGCTTACGGATCCCCACCTTTATCAATACTTCATATATACTCGCAATATTCAGATTGCTTTTATCATATTCTTGCTTGTTCTTCGATTGCTTGCAGGAATAGACCTTCGTGGTCAGGTTGATTGTGCTCCAGCGTGGTCAATAACCTCTCGGAGTTGGTTTAGCGATTGCTAAGGCGCAACGTCGTGCACGTTTGTAGTCGGATCGTCAAAGTCATCCTCACCAAATCGATAGTTATCATCTCATCGAAAGATCGGGACCCCCGCCTCTATCAGAGGTTATTGACCACGCCGGAGCACGATCAACCTGACCACGAGGGTCTGTTTCCTGCGAGCAAACGAAGAACAAGCAAGAAACTGAGATTGCAATCTGGATATTGCGAATATAAGATGAAAGCTTTATTGATCAAGGTGGGGTTCTGTGACGCCTTTGTCTGGTCGTT
The DNA here is from genome assembly GCF_002162155.2 of Triticum dicoccoides. Classification (NCBI taxonomy): domain Eukaryota; kingdom Viridiplantae; phylum Streptophyta; class Magnoliopsida; order Poales; family Poaceae; genus Triticum; species Triticum dicoccoides. The sequence continues at coordinate 28,801 of NW_021232958.1, read as the reverse complement.
GAACACAAACGAAGTACGCGAAGTTGCAGCTATGGCGAACTTTTAATCTAAACAAAACCCAAGGAAAAGCTACTAGATGGATCTACTTATATAGGAGCAAGGGGTGGCGGCCAAGGAGGTGGGAGGACGTCCAAAGGCAGCCTAAAACTAAATCTAGGTCGTACAAGGCCAATGGGCCCAAGTGGAGGTGATGTAACACCTTTGGACTTGTAGTTTGACTCGGATTCTGCTGCAGCATCAGATTGTTTCGTCCACAACTCAACGCTCCGGACGAATTTGAAGGTGATTCCAATTGGGTTGGAAAGTGCACGAAATCTAGTTTCCAACAAAAAAAGAATCACCCAATTCGGAGTCCGTATGAAAAACTTGTGTGCGTTTTGAGTCAGGTATGTTTGTGCAGTCCGAATCTGAATCCAGAACGTGAGAGACTTGGACTCTATCTTCTCTTGGGCCAAAAGTGACGTGAGAGAACTTTTTGGACAGCAAATAAACATCTCTTTCTTCCTTATCTTCATATGTGGATTGTACAAATGTCCCATACACCTGCAATTAGACAAAACACAAAAGTGTGTGAAGTATTTTTGTTCTGGATAACATAAATAGATTATTGAATAGTTTGCACTAGAAATCACCTGACAAATATGCATATATGCAATATTTTTGGTCATATCCAAGGTAGTCATGTCCTCATCATCCTCCCCTTCTTGAAAATAAAGCCGTCCTCGGCGTTGCTTAATCTGAAATGTGGCTAAAAAAAGAGACAAGGTGTACATGTTGTATATGTATATGTCATCCATTTTTACTTCCCGTGATTTTTGCATATATGACACATGAATAGATGAGTAATTTGCATAGTTCATAAAATCTAAAGCCAAAAAATTAGCACAAGAAGTAGAAGGCATGAAAATATTGCAACTCAGTTTGCACATATAAGTGAAGCTCTTATTCATTTCAAAAGATTGACAATGTTCATCATTAGACCATCCCAACATTGGTGAATAAACCTTACTTGCATCAAATTTACATGCTACAACATGCTTAAATAAGCAAACATGCAATAAGTCATTCAACACAGAATCATCACCAAGATTAGAGGTCATATCAAAATGATTAAACATTGGTTCTTTTGCATCAATAGTTAATTCAATGGGTGCACTCAAAATTGTTGGTATTTCAGTTGTTTGATCACATGGCAAAGTCAAATTATCAACATAGTCCTCTAAAATAGGTGGTGTGATCAAAGTAGTGGGTAGCTCATCAGATGGTGCATTCAAATTGACAAGGCATTCATCATTCTCATGTAGAGATGGAAGATCATTACCTTTGTCATTACCTCTTATGATCAACTCAGATGATGTAGCCACTCTCGGGGGCGATGTGTCACATGGTGGAGGTGATGTAGTCCTGACAACAACGGATGTGGTTGTCATAGTATGCCTAGTAGTTGAAGGAACAATCATATCAACTCTTGGAATGTGCACCGTGCGCTTGTTCTCCTCGTGGCCAACACGTCGTTTTATTTCCTGTTCAGCTTTGCAAGCAAGATGAAACAAATGGTCCATAGGATAACACTCTTCATGAATTAGTATCTCTTGAATATCACGGTTTAATCCTCCCCAAAATCTATCCATAAAATCATCTTCACTTTCTTCTAAAGAGGAATGCAACAAGGTAGTTTGTAAATCATCATAATATTTTGTTACAGTTTCACTACCTTGTTTTAAGTGTTGCAACTTCTTAATCATGTCACGAGTATAATAACCAGGGACGAAAGTATGTCGCATGGCAAGTTTCAAATCATCCCAAGTAGTAGGTATATAATCAGGGTGTAACCGACAATATTCACTCCACCAAACCAAAGCATAACCAGTGAAAGAACCAACCGCAACCTTAACCTTTTTATGTTCATTGAAATTATGGGAAGCAAATATATTTTTTATGTCGAACTCCCATTCAATATATAAAGCAGGTTTAAAACGGCCATTAAATGGTGGTATAGATACATTAACCTGATCATGTGCATTTGGATGTTTGTGCACCTCTCGTGACGGTTGTGGTATTTGCAAAGGTGGTGGCACGTCTCCCGCGATCGACAAAGCCCATGAATTGACTCTGGATCCTGTCATGATTAGTAGAACAAGAAACAAAACCCAAAAATAATGTTCCTATAACTACTAGGATGTGGTGGTAAAACGCTCACAGTAAAGCAAATATCAATGTCTTACAAGTTCTTACCATGCAGCAGTCGGTGATCGGCAACCAGCGGTGTCAAGTAACTCGGAATATTGAGTAAAGCGATTGCCAGGGGAGCGTACGTATACACGGTGTAGAAATATGTGGAGCTGGGTTGGCTATATATGGTAGCAAAAGATTAGCAATAATCAATTCAAAGATGCAATGTTGAATAAACGCTCAACGACGGTACTGTGCTGGTCCTAGGCTAGACCGGACTAGAGACGCGAGCCTATAACACTAATGAGGTCATGGCGTAGCACAACTAGCATCAATGAAGGATACTAAGTAGCTCTTGACAGCAAGATATAAGTGAAGATCACAACGGCAGTGAAGATAATGATGAAAAATAACTGCCAAGCAGGATATACAACAACTCTCTCTCCAACTTTCCTCTTGAAAAGTTTGAGACAATAAATGATAATGCATATAAACTTGAGTTGCCTGCAGATTTTGGGGTTAGTCCCACTTTTAACATTGCAGATTTGAAGCATTATGTGGGTGAGGAAGATGAACTTCCGTCGAGGACGACTTCATTTCAAGAAGGGGAGGATGATGAGGACATCAATACAATTGTTACACCCACAGCCCCTGCTGCTATACATACTGGACCAATTACTAGAGCTCGTGCACGCCAACTAAATTATCAGGTACTTTCGTTTCTTGGTAATGATTCTAATGTTCATGAGAATATGATGCTGCCTAAATTGGATACATTTGTTTTGCTTACAAATGAAGGGCCTAGCTTGGAGAAGGATGAACATTGGAGCAAGAACAAGCATGGAGATGATGGCATGCGCAAGGGGAACAAGAACGGAGTTACAAGTGATGATTTCAGGACTTTGAAGCCATCATAATGTGTGCATGAAGCCTTGGACGAAATATACAAGATGCCACTTCATAAATTTCGTCCCGAGGCTATTTTAGGTGCTGCGTCACCTTATTATTGGGCCAGGCCCATGTAATTTCGAAATACATAAGTATAGGCTATTTTTAGAGTCCGTATGTGTGGGGAAACAAGAGATAGGGTTGATTTCGGACCCCTCCACAAAGGGCCACGAAATCCACCCCCTCTTCCTCCATATATACAGCCCTTAGGGCATCGTTTAGACCTTGGGTTTTGTTTAGATTAAAAGTTCGCCATAGCTGCAACTTCGCGTACTTTGTTTGTGTTCAACGACCAGACAAAGGCGTCACAGAACCCCACCTTGATCAATAAAGCTTTCATCTTATATTCGCAATATCCAGATTGCAATCTCAGTTTCTTGCTTGTTCTTCGTTTGCTCGCAGGAAACAGACCCTCGTGGTCAGGTTGATCGTGCTCCGGCGTGGTCAATAACCTCTCGGAGTTGGTTTAGCGATTGCTAAGGCGCGACGTCCTCGCACGTTCGTAGTCGGATCGTCAAAGTCGACTTCCACCAAAGCGAAATCCACCATCTCATCGAAAGACGGGACACCTTTGCCTCTAACAACTGCCAACGGCTCTGATACCACTTGATAGAGGCGGGGTGTCCCGATCTTTCGATGAGATGATAACTATCGATTTGGTGGAGACGACTTTGACGATCCGACTACAAACGTGCACGACGTTGCGCCTTAGCAATCGCTAAACCAACTCCGAGAGGTTATTGACCACGCCGGAGCACAATCAACCAGACCACGAAGGTCTATTCCTGCAAGCAATCGAAGAACAAGCAAGAATATGATAAAAGCAATCTGAATATTGCGAGTATATATGAAGTATTGATAAAGGTGGGGATCCGTAAGCGGTCTTGGTCTGGTCGTTGGACACAAACGAAGTACACGAAGTTGCAATGGCTAACTTTTAACTAAACAAATCCCAAGGAAAAGCTACTAGATGGATCTACTTATATAGGAGCAAGGGGTGGCGGCCAAGGAGGTGGGAGGACGTCCCAAGGCAGCCTAAAACTAAATCTAGGTCGTACAAGGCCAATGGGCCCAAGTGGAGGTGATGTAACACCTTTGGACTTGTAGTTTGACTCAGATTCTGCTGCAGCATCAGATTGTTTCGTCCACAACTCAACGCTCCGGACGAATTTGAAGGTGATTCCAATTGGCTTGGAAAGTGCACGAAATCTAGTTTCCAACAAAAAAGAATCATCCAATTCGGAGTCCGTATGAAAAACTTGTGTGCGTTTTGAGTCAGGTATGTCTGTGCAGTCCGAATCTGAATCCAGAACGTGAGAGACTTGGACTCTATCTTCTCTTGGGCCAAAAGTGACGTGAGAGAACTTTTTGGACAGCAAATAAACATCTCTTTCTTCCTTATCTTCATATGTGGATTGTACAAATGTCCCATACACCTGCAATTAGACAAAACACAAAAGTGTGTGAAGTATTTTTGTTCTGGATAACATAAATAGATTATTGAATAGTTTGCACTAGAAATCACCTGACAAATATGCATATATGCAATATTTTTGGTCATATCCAAGGTAGTCATGTCCTCATCAATATCTCAGGAGGTTTATCCTCGACCGAATCTTTATCGTTATCGCAGTTACCCTCTTTGGGTGTATCCACCATGTACACGTCATACTAAGAGGTGGCCGTCCAACGTCTAGTAAACGATGGGTTTTGGGCCTACTCTTCTCCGGCATCGTCGTCCATACCGCCGATGTCTTCGGAGCCGTAATCAAGCATACCAGTTAAATCCTCAACAGTGGCTATGAAGTGGGTGGTGGGTGGGACGTAAAATTCCAGAGCCAAACTTAAAGGCGAGGTTTGGCTAGGGATAAAAGAGTCCGTGGAGTACGGCAGGAAGGAGACTCCTTAGCCGAGCTCACACAATGCTGACTCCAAGGGTTCGGAGCCAGTGTCCGGAGAGGAGTCCAGCTTCATGATGGTTGCCAGTGACACTACTTCCTCTGGCTCTCCCGTACTGGGCTTAGTGGCTGCATATAGTCCGACAAGCTCAGGAATCCCGTCTTCGGACCCAACGATGCGCTCCAGATCTAAGGCCAGAGCAGAGGTTAGGGTCGTGAACCCTTGGAAGATCAAGTCTCCTTGGATATTAACGACATAGTCCAGATTTCCAAAACTAATCAGGTGACCTAGGGCGTAGCTATCGATCTGCTCTAGATGGCCAAGCGAGTTGGCCCATAGTGCGAAGCCACCGAATATGAAGATCTGGCCGGGGAGAAAAACTTCCCCCAGGGCGGCATTGTTGTAGGTGATTGATGGAGCCATTGAACCTTCTGATGATGACAGAACGGAACTCTCGCACCAATGTCGGTATCAAAACCGGCAGATCTCGGGCAGGGGGTCCCAAACTGTGCGTCTAAGGTCGATGGTAACAGGAGACAGGGGACACGATGTTTACCCAAGTTCGGGCCCTCTTGATGGAGGTAATACCCTACTTCCTGCTTGATTGATCTTGATGAATATGAGGATTACAAGAGTTGATCTACCACGAGATCGTAATGGCTAAACCCTAGATGTCTAACATGTATGATTGTGATTGCCTTTACAGACTAAACCCTCCGATTTATATAGACACCGGAGGGGCCTAGGGTTGTACAAAGTCAGTTTACAGAGGAAGGAATCTTCATATCCGAATGCCAAGCTCTCCTTCCACGCAAAGGAGAGTCCCATCCGGACACGGGAGGAAGTCTTCTGTCTTGTATCTTCACAGCCCATCAATCCAGCCCACGTCACATAGCCCGGACGCTCGATGACCCCTTAATCCAGGACTCCCTCAGTGCCGCCGCAGCTGGTCCCGCAATTTGGCTTCTCCTACCGACCGTTTGAATAGTTGCACCAGCTGCTCATGCCATTCCGCAGGCATGCGCGTTCTTTCCTCCGCAATTGACTCCATGAATATGATCTCTGCCGTTAGCCCTAGCTCAAAATCAACGCGACACTGCCAGATGCTGACATTCCTCAGCATCTCTCCCCTGAGATCGACTTGCGCCTCTGCCTTGTGCTGCACCAGGCGCAGCTCCTTCGAACTTTGCTCCAATCAATGCGATGCTTCCTCAATCTGATTTGCCCTTGCTACCCACCACCTGAGACGCAGCCCTGACATGTCCTCCAGTGCCACCGATATGTGATTCTAGAGCAATGGATCCCCTCTAAAACACATGTGGGTTTCGCTCAAAGGCGGCAGTGCCGCGGGCCGTAGTGAGAGGGCAGCCCGCGTGTCGCAGGATTTCAATGGCCACCTATGGGACTGGGTGGCCCCTTGTTGGTTCGGCGGGGGATGACACGTTGCACAAAGAGCAAACCAGCGCACGGCAGCGTGTCGGAGAGCACACAAGAGATTTACCCAGGTTCGGGCCGCCGCGAGGCGTAAGACCCTACTTCTACTTTAGTGGATTGATGGTGGAATGAATGTGGTGGTGCGTAGTACACTTGCCCGGCAAGGTTTGCCTTAGGGGCACCGCGACTACGTGCTTATGGTGGCTTGGGTTCTATCAACTTTCCAACCTTCTAACCCCTCCTACGAGTGCCATGGGCCTCCTTTTATAGATTAAGGGGTCACCACAGTGGCAAAGTGGTCATTATCCACTGATATGATAGTGAACAGTGCTATCATACCTAACTCTGTGGGCTGACAGGGCGCATTAAATGCGCTGCTGAGTGTTACATCACTGGTCGCCCAGCAAGGCCTGCCGGGATATGTTGCTAGATCTGCACGTACTCTCTTGACACGTGCAGGACGAGTGTCATCTGTAGGTTTCTTCTGTAGGAAATGGCTGCCACTTAATCATCTTGCGGCTTGACACCACACTGATTAATGACGTGAGTCGTGCTTGAGTGGTTAGTGGGGTGGTTCTACCCCCGCGAGCCCCGGCAAGCTCTGCCGAGGAGCCTCAGTTGCTTACTTTTGGTGGTGGCCTCGCCCCTTACCAGGCTCGCTTGCCCGAAAAGGGAGGCCCTTCTCTTGCTGATATATTTCTCCTTAGGCCCGATCTTGTTCCATCTGAGCTACATGTTGGTTCTTCAAATATCTTGGCTCTTCAGTCTCTAACTTAAGCTGGTGTTTCAATCTTGATCTTGTGCCTGTGCACAGTTGGTCAATAGACCCAGGGTTTGTTGCACCGACAAAAGCCCCGGGCCTGCCCCGAAACGCGCTGCTGGGCGTCGCCGGGGTAGGGCCTAATAAGTGCACAGGCAAGGTTGCTGAAGGGGTTGGCCCCTTATGTTTTCCGTTGCTGCTTCACCAGCCTTGATTTCGGGCCAGTTTCCGGTTTTCCCGCGTGCGGCATAAAGTCAATAGTGGTTGGGCCGCTCCAGTGATGGCCCGTGAATGACTGTAACGCACAGTGTAGAAACTGCCAATTTACACTTCCCACAACACGCCCATATTCTTAGCCACGTATGCAACATGCATCGCGCAGGGTAGGTAACAGAGGCGCATGGCGCGAGAGAGTACCTTGGAAAGGTCCCATCCGTCTTGAATTGGTGGAGGAGGGTGGTGATCATCCGTGGATGCAGCGGCTGCTCTTCCCCGCCCGGCCTATAAAAGGGAAGAGCGGAGGTGGGCGGATTCATCCATCTCCATGGTCCTCCTCTCCTCATCATCTGTTTCTGCCAGTGATTGTGAAGAGAAGAGCCTGGGGCCAACCCCCGGGCTCCTGTTTAGGATCTCCCTTGGATCTCAAAGGAAGGTTCGGGAGGCATGACGCCGACATCGGGAGTGGCAACCCCGGAGTGCTTCCTGTCGGTTCTATCTCCGACATATCTCATAGTAAGGGTCCTAAGCTAGGCGTCTTGGAGCGATGGTAACATGGACACAGGATTTTACCCAGGTTCGGGCCCTCTTGATGGAGGTAAAACCCTATGTCCTGCTTTTCATTGTATTCTTATGGGGTGTAGTACAGAGTACATGTATCTACCACGAGATTGTACATGTAGTACAGAGTACATGTATCTACCACGCCCGAAACTCATCCAGATTCCTGTCCAGACTCGACAGGCCTCCAGTATATCATAGATCGCCAGAGATTCCTCCATCGGAAGGCGAAATTTTTTTACAGGGTTGTTGTATACTCAATTCCGCACAATTCCACCAAAGGGTTTGTCAAATCGACTCTCAAGGAGATGGTGACAGCGAAAACAGGTCTGCTGTATGGAAAAAACTGTGCGATCGCACGAGGGCAATGTTGACGATGAGCCCCCAGGCTCCCTGGACAACTTTTGCATGGTCTCGGCTGAGATTTGAGCTGATGATGATGAAAGTATCTGTCTAATACTGATGATCTTCTTGGAGCATGGTCCTCGGTCCAGCCGAGGTGACCAGTCGAGCCGGCGACAACGATGCCAACATCGACCATGAAGCTCGGCTCTGATGCGTAAGTCGCGCCGAAGACGAACCGAATTCCCATCGCATTGTGGCTACTGCCAGCAGGCTCTCATTGAAAGCACCAATGTCGGTTCTATATCCGGCATATCTCGTGGTAGGGGTCCTAAGCTAGGCGTCTTGGAGCGATGGTAAAATGGACACGGGATTTTACCCAGGTTCGGGCCCTCTTGATGGAGGTAAAACCCTATGTCCTGCTTTTGATTGTATTCATATGGGGTGTAGTATATAGTACATGTATCTACCATGAGATTGTTCTAATGAATATTAGATTGCCTATTGACTAGCCTGGCCTCTGTTTATATATGCATCGTAGGCCTAGGGTTTAGAGGAGTCCTCGTCTTGGGCGCCAAGACTTTGTGGAATCCTCCTTGTATTCGGCATGGGCTGCCCAAAGTGACCCAATAGTGAACCGACATGGGGGTCCTCGGCCCGACCCACAGGCCGGGAAACGACATGGTGAGTACCCCCTAGTCCAAGAGACCATCAGTAGCCCCCCTGAACCGGTCTTCAAGTTGGGTACGTTCCTCAATTCTTCCGAACTGTTCTTCATCTTCGGTCCTCGGTCTTGAAAACTGGTTCAACAAATCTTCGATCTTGAGGATCGCCGAAGTAAATCCGAAAAGTTTACACGTCGGGTATCTGAGGAGCCCCTTTAAGTTCTCAGCCTTTATTAATGCCTTGTTATTTTTACGCCACACCTTGTGTTTGAAGTGTTTCTTGTGTGGCGGCATCCTCTCGCATCCGAACTCCAACGTCGGACTGCATTCTAGGTATCTTTTGCAGCCGAGCACCAACGCCGGACTGTATCCGAGCTCCAACACTGGACTATACCCGAGCTCCAACGCTGAACTATATACGAGGTGTCATAGATCACCATGGCTTGAGAAAGTCAAAGGAGTTTAGCCGAGCTTTTAATGCCAGACATGCCCTCTATAGGGCCAACCACTTGCAGTCGAGTTTTATGCCCGACTGCTTCCGAGGTGATGCACCACCTCGGACTTGGGCTGATTGTTTATGGATTTTATTTCCGATTGATGCAATTTATTTACTGATGAGATATATAGCCAGTAGCCCTCAAGGTGTGTGTGTCGGCCTAAAAATCCAAGAAGCACGTTAGAGAAGATAGTGATCGGCGGACGGGCCCTTGAGAGAGGGTTTTGAGAAGTCGCCGTAATATATTAGCTTGATGCCAGATAAGTCCCAGATGGTACCGATTGTTGTTCGAAGACGTGTTTGCCCATAGTTCGGTCAAGCCGAACACTAAGCACTTTGATTTTTCTGCATTGAATAGGCAATGCAGTAGCCCCCAAGCCACTGGTCTGGTGGCAACACCAGATCAGGGGATCGATGCACCCCTTTAATATAAGCCCGAAGCCCGGTAGCCCCCGAGCCTTAATACGAGCACGTGTGGCCAAATTAAGGTTCGATATCCGGAGTAAAATAACAAATTATGTGTAATGATTTTATGTATCCAAGTACTCTACATCATTAATGCTTGGATCCGCATTGTACAAAACTTTGTTGACCGACCATCGGCTTCAACCTCTTCGGCTAGTAGCTGAGGAGTATTTTCCTACTTTATAAAGTCGCTATAAGGGCAAATATTTAGGAAAACAAGGCAATCCGGCCATACGGTTTTATAAACAAAGGTACGCAGAGAAATACGAAACATTTTCCAAAGAAAATAATCCCGCTATCGATTCCTTTCTTTGGGTTGTCATGTTGATCATGATCATGAAACCTCACCTCCGATCGATGTGGGAGGAAAATATTGAGGATTTAGTTCGGGGAAAGTTCCCAAACTCTATGGTATTAATGAACCGAAATTTCACTTCCATCATTGCCGACCAATTATATTCTTCAAGACGGCTAGCTTTCGGCTTCTCCCAGTCTGAGGTACTAACACAGATGACCCGGAAGTAACAATCACAGAGGTGCTCCCTTTACCTCCTAGCCAAACAATCGGGTACGTAGGGGTAATCACAAGAGCCAGGCAACCCAGCTTGGCCAAAATCTTAAGTCAAATTGATGCATATTATGGCTTTATAACGATAATTACAGAAAGCAGCGCTTGTATAATAAATACAAATGCTGATGAGATATGTTTATTTTGACTCCATTGTGACCGTTTATCATTTGAAGGTGGCCCATCATCGGCTTCTTTCCCTTTGTAGATGCTACACAGGGTGTTTTCACAATAATAAAACAACCCTTAGCTGACATCTCGATGCCCGAAGGTGGTTGTGTTAGCGGAAATGAGGCAATCAGATATGCGGGCTTTATAACTTTCACCTAGTCATAGGAGCTTAAATTTGGGAGGCCAGTTACTAGCCCGCGATTAGTGTACGGCGACAACCGAGGTCAAGCCGTAAACACTTCGACCAATATTATGAACGGCCCGTCATTTAACACGGGGTGACCTCCATCGATCTTATAGTTTAACACAGTCATCGGATCACCGACCAGTTTACGCTTATTGTGACAATCTGTTTTTGGCTTTCTCAAGTAAGGTGCTTAACCATGTGAGCTGGAAGCACAATCGCAGTGGTTCTCCCTTTTCACACCTAGCCGAACAAAGCGGAACATAGGAGGCAAGCACAGGAGCAGGGCAACCCAACTATTGACCAAAGACACAATTCGAAACCGATGCATATATATCAATATCCGAGTATAGTTTTGCCGAATCTCTAAAGGTGTCCGGCGTTGCACTACGAGACTCATGCTAGAAACACACAAATAGTTTAAAAGTGCCATAGGCTTGGAAAACCAAAAAACTTCAGCAAAAACTTTACGCCCGAACTGGATCAATTCATTTGATGCCAATCTGAAAATTGGTCTTACTTTTGTGCTTCTGTCGTGCATTAATATAACACATCCGATCTCAAGACTTCAAGCGGGTTAGCCTACGGCTGCAACCTCCTATCCCGAAGGCAGAGTACTGCTCGTTAAGCTAGTTTAGCAAACTAAACTCGAGCGGCATTAGAGAGAAAACAGGCTATCCGGCTATTGACCACACACTCGACTCGAGAAAGGAGTGGTAGAAAAATACTTTGCAACGACTTAGAAGAACACTTATTATAAAATGGCTCATATAAATTTAAGAGCCCCAGTTCACACGGGCAAAGAAAAGTGGTTTTTAATGAACCCCTTTTTTGACAAACATATTCTAGAATAAATATAATGTTTGGTCGAACCAAACAAGACTTAAAAAAACTGAGCATGGAAGCGACTTAGCTGGTTAATGTGCTCGGTGTCGATGCACGATCCGAGCTTACGATGGGACGAGGTCCCAGCCCCCAAGCCGGTCCCGAGGTGGCAGAGCGAAGAGCTCGGCACTCTGAAGTGGCGACATAGCATGACTAATGTGGCGGGGTGGAACCTCCAGTCCGACTGAGGCAATGGAGCATGCCGGCAGTATGACGCCGAAGTCCGCGGTGTGGGTTAATGAAGTGATGATGAAGCCCTGTTCTAGCCGAGGTGACATGGTACGTCAGTACGCCAAGGTGACATCGCTGCCCAACCCGGATCATTTACCTGTGCATAGGAAATAGTGCAAGCCGGAGATAATAGTAATAATAATAAAATAAAATAAAAATTCGTTGCATAATTAATAATTTATGCAAAGTGAGTAATAAAATAAATATAGCCCATGTGCCGAACACTCGATGAGGTAGAGCTCCCTCCGCAATGCCGAAGTCCCCGGGGCAACCGAACATGTCGGTATGGCAATTCGACCAACAAGGTGATGACGTGAGCCGATTTACGCCGATTGGGACGACGGCATCGGCTTGTCGAAGTGACCGCATGACGCAGTCAAAGTCGATTAGCTACACATGTAAAATAGTGCAGTCCAAAAATAATAATATAAATATAGAAGAAAAACCTCGCATAATTAATTTACACAAAATATTTTTTAAAGAGATGTGGCCTTGCTTCGAAGCCAATGTCGGTGCAGGGCGCTGGCGTGACAAAGCCTATATTCATAGGACGGTGCAAGTCCCCAATGAGGCGTTCACCGAACTGCGGAGGGGACACTGACCAAACCATCACACAACCATCGTTAATGCGGCCATCACTTGACAGGCCTGTGTACAAATAATGAAACAAACCAGAGTAATAATTTCTCGAAAAAAGTAAACCCAAGTAAGAAAAAATTACTAGGATTAATAGCACCAAGTTTATCTGTTGTAGCAATCTGAAGAATGGTTACTCCCAAAATTGGGACTCGATCAGCACACCCATTGCCTAATGGGCAATGAAGTGACGACATGACGATGCTGGCAAAGGTTGGCTCGTCGAGGCAAAGCCCCCGGTTCAATTAACGTGACGAAGCTGGTCGGCTAGTGACGCCGAAGTCTTCGGAGTAGGTTGATGAAGACATGGCGAAGCCCCTGGTCTAGCCGAGGTGACGGAGTGGGTCGGTAAGGAGACGTTACAGCTGCCATGTCAGCCAAGGTGTTGAAGCAGTTCGGCGTGATGGACGTCGGCTTGAAGAAGGAACAATGCCGCCATGCCAACACAGGTCGTGATTTGTGACGCGGTCAATGTCGGCTTGATGAAGTGACCGTGCGACGATGCCAGTGTGCCCACTCCGTGTAATCTGTGGGGCGGCGATGTTGGTGATGATTTATCCTTCGTGATGCCGAACTCTTTGTTCGGCTCGCCAAGATGATGATCCGAAGAAGTCGAGCTCGGCTCAACAAAGCGACGACGTGTCTAGCGCAGGTCGACAACCGTGCAGCAATGTTGCCGGACTGGTTTGACACCAGCGTGATGGTGAAGAATACCTCAGAGAAGGCTTAAAATTTTATGGGAACGTGTTTAAGAACAATGCACAATACCCTAGAAAGAGATTCTTCCAAAAAGGTTGTCCAATATTCCGTTCATGAAGAAAGATGAACTCAGGACGGATTCGTATTCGCGCAGAAAACATATCTGAAAAGTGATGCACTAATTGGAAGGTTTCCGGAGTTTAAACGGTCGGATTGAGCTGAAATTTTGAGAGGTGGTAGGTACGGAAATTCTGCAGAAGATGAACGGTTGGATCTTCCAAATAACCTCCGAGCTAGGCTCTGGAGACCACGCCCGAAACTCATCCAGATTCCCGTCCAGACTCGACAGGCCTCCAGTATATCATAGATCGCCAGAGATTCCTCCATCGGAAGGCGAATTTTTTTTACAGGGTTGTTGTATACTCAATTCCGCACAATTCCACCAAAGGTTTTGTCAAATCGACTCTCAAGAAGATGGTGACAGCGAAAACAGGTCTGCTGTATAGAAAAAATTATGCGATCGCACGAGGGCAATGTTGACGATGAGCCCCCAGGCTCCCTGCACAACTTTTGCATGGTCTCGGCTGAGATTTGAGCTGATGATGATGAAAGTATCTGTCTAATCTTGTTGATCTTCTTGGAGCATGGTCCTCGGTCCAGCCGAGGTGACTAGTCGAGCCGGCGACAAAGATGCCAACATCGACCATGAAGCTCGGCTCTGATGCGTAGGTCGCGCCGAAGACGATCCGAATTCCCATCGCACTGTGGCTACTGCCAGCAGGCTCTCATTGAAAGCACCAATGTCGGTTCTATATCTGGCATATCTCGTGGTAGGGGTCCTAAGCTAGGCGTCTTGGAGCGATGGTAAAATGGACACGGGATTTTACCCAGGTTCGGGCCCTCTTGATGGAGGTAAAACCCTATGTCCTGCTTTTGATTGTATTCATATGGGGTGTAGTATATAGTACATGTATCTACCACGAGATTGTTCTAATGAATATTAGATTGTCTATTGACTAGCCTGGCCTCGGTTTATATATGCATCGTAGGCCTAGGGTTTAGAGGAGTCCTCGTCTTGGGTGCCAAGGCTTTGTGGAATCCTCCTTGTATTCGGCATGGGTTGCCCAAAGTGGCCCAATAGTGAACCGCCATGGGGGTCCTCGACTCGACCCACAGGTCGGGAAACGACTTGGTGAGTACCCCCTAGTCCAGGACACCGTCACTTCCTGCCAAGTCGCCCGTGGCCTTGACTTCAGTGGGAGGGGATGCGACCAACACCACGTCGCGGCTCGAGATGGGCACGACGCTTGGTAGTCGATCGCACCCCATTCTTCTTCCCTTCGCGGCATCGGGGAGGAGCCATAGTAGAGATTCGCTGCTAACGGGGGCAAAGCTGGCTCCTCCTGGGCGCGGTTTTCTTCGTCGGACATGAATGCTCCTTGCTTTCTCACACGTCTTCAGGACGTGCGATGACTTCTAACGTCAGGGCTCCTGGGGATGACCATGCTCTCTGTGGGAGGGCTTAGAGAGCATGGTGCCCGGCGTGGTGGTCGCGCTGAGGTCTTCGGGTGGTAGTGATGCGGATGGCAGCGGCAACCCACGACGCGTCAAGAACGGGGATGGCCGTTCCGACGAGTCGTGTTTGCCGGTGACTCCGTGCCACCCATCTGGTCCTTCGGCACCGTCACCATCCATGCCTGCCCTCTGGTTCTTCCTCCCTGCAGGGAAATGGCATCGTCCTGATCATAGGGAGGCGCCGAATCCCAGCTGTGTGCGCCTCCGACCCCTTTGACCTCTTCTTGTAGGAGATGGACAGGGGCAAAGGCGTAACGGGGCACTTATCTTTTTTCAATCTTAAACATGTAGACAAACACCAAATTTTAATTCAAATATAATCCTTTCATCCATGTTTGTGTTCTGTAATGCTTGTACTTGCATCTGCATGTCAATGAAAGAGACAAGCCTTGCCGGGAACCCGTGCATGTATATGTCCATGCAAAGGTGGAGTGCCTCTTTACTGTAATTAAACGAGTTTTCCCCGGCAGGATATCCTGCCGGCACCCTTTTTGTCTGCGGGAGAACCATGTCTGCTGGGGAAAAGATTGAGGCGCCAGCCCCTTGCCCACTCCCTTTTCCTCTAGGGCCATTGCGACCATCCAGGCCGAAGCAGCATTGGAGCCAAGGATGCGAGCACCCTAGTTCCAAGAGAGTGGTGAGGTTTCTCTATGCACAAGTTATAGATTACAGAACACTACTGGATAAGAGGTAAACTTATCTATTTGGCTTGCCGAGGATCACTGTGTCGTGCAATCTTCTCGTCCCTTGTCGGAGTCAAGTTCACGGCAGGAACCTGTAACTCCATGCCGATGAGAACGAATGCAGGATGCAATCCTATCTATATGCATATGCAAATGCTCATGAAATGCTTATGCAGTGATCTGGGTGTGCTTGCGCATGCATGAGATCTCATTTGGGGGGCCCCACGACGCTTCTTTATTTTATCTTGCACGGGGTCATCGCCCCGACTTTGTACAAGGGGTTACATGCAACTGAGGCAAGGCATGTGCAGCCTCGCACCTTACGGGTCGTACTTACGAAGAGGCTAAGTATTCCATGAGTTTTGCAACTATGTGCCATCCCTGTTGATGAGGACATCAATACCATTGTTAGACCCACAGCCCCTACTGCTACATATACGGGACCAATTACTAGAGCTCGCGCACGCCAATTAAATTATCAGGTACTTTCGTTTCTTGGTAATGATTCTAATGTTCATGAGAATATGATGCTGCCTAAATTGGATACATTTGTTTTGCTTACAAATGAAGGGCCTAGCTTGGAGAAGGAAGAACATTGGAGCAAGAACAAACATGGAGATGATGCCATGCGCAAGGGGAACAAGAACGGAGTTACAAGTGACGATTTCAGGACTTTGAAGCCACCATAATGGGTGCATGAAGCCTTGAACGAAATATACAAGATGCCACTTCATAAATTTCGTCCCGAGGCTATTATAGGTGCTGCATCACCTTTTTATTGGGCCAGGCCCATGTAATTTCGAAATACATAAGTATAGGCTATTTTTAGAGTCCGTATGTGTGGGGAAACAAGAGATAGGGTTGATTTCGGACCCCTCCACCAAGGGCCACGAAATTCCCCCTCTCTTCCTCCATATATACAGCCCTTAGGGCACCATTTAGACTCTGGGTTTTGTTTAGATTAAAAGTTCGCCATAGCTGCAACTTCGCGTACTTCGTTTGTGTTCAACGACCAGACAAAGGCGTCACAGAACCCCACCTTGATCAATAAAGCTTTCATCTTATATTCGCAATATCCAGATTTGCAATCTCAGTTTCTTGCTTGTTCTTCGTTTGCTCGCAGGAAACAGACCCTCGTGGTCAGGTTGATCGTGCTCCGGCGTGGTCAATAACCTCTCGGAGTTGGTTTAGCGATTGCTAAGGCGCGACGTCCTCGCACGTTCGTAGTCGGATCGTCAAAGTCGACTGCCACCAAAGCGATATCCATCATCTCATCAAAAGACGGGACACCTTTGCCTCTATCAAGTGGTATCAGATTTCCAGGTTGCTCGGTGAGATTTTACAGTTTTTCGTAGTTTAGATCGAGTCTGTTCTTCATACCTATAGTCCACGAAAAAGCCACAAAAAAAATTAGGGTTAGTTCATCATATCCGAACCAATCTGAGCCTTTGCATAATCTTTTTAGGGTTTTGCTTTGTTGAATTTGCGGTTGCATCGTCGTGTCTAGTTGCTGGTCTTAGAGTCTAGTCTTTTAGAGTTTCGAGTTCTGGTCATAAGTTGTCACGCCGCCGCCACACCATCATCATCACCCCTGCCATCTACCACCATATATCCACCACCAATCCGAGTTCTTGTCATATTAGGTTTGTTTTCGAGATCCATCTAGATTCCGATTCGTGTTTCCTTGCCGGAGTAGGTTTCGGAAAAAAAAAAGAGCGAAAAAAAATTTCCACAGTGTGCTTTTCCCTTGTTTACGTGCCGCGCCGTGATTTTGTTAGTGTTCTAGGCTCGCGTCTCTAGCACAGTCTAGCCTAGGACCAGCACAGTACCGTCGTTGAGCGTTTATTCAACTTTGCATCTCTGAATTGATTATTGCTGACCCTTTTTGCTACCATATTATAAGCCTTCCCAGCTCCACATACATCTACGTCGTGCGTTTGACTCTCCCTGGTAATCGCTCTATCCAAGCTTTGAGAGTTTTTGACTACAACGGTTGCCGATCACCGCCTGCTGCTGGGTAAGAACTGGTAAGAATTTGAGATTTGCTTGACGGATTTGTGACACCCACCACCACCACTTGTTCGTAGTCTGTAGGATCATATTCTTGTGTGTTTCTATTGCTGCTAACCATGCCAGGATCACAAGCCGACGAGATTGACTGGGAGAATTTATCGAACAAGGAGCTTCATGATAAGTTTCAGCAAATGATGACTGAACAGGTGCAAGATGTGCTGAACAATTTTGAAGAGGCCATGGAGAAGATCACTGGCCTTGAGAAGACGTTCGAAACAAAGCTCGATGACAAGTTTAATGAATTGCTCGCGCGTCTTCCACCACCACCACCCGCTGCACCTAACGCACCTCTCCAACAACGACTACCTCCACGTCGCGAAGCAGACCTCCGCCGAGCAAGCCGTGTTCCTCTTGCGTTTGGCCAAACTGTTGGTGCTGCTGTTGATACTTCTGTGGCTCCTGCTGCTGATGCGGAGGAGGATGATTATGTGGGAGATTATGAGGATGAGGTTGATCAAAATCAACACTACGTGCAGCCACCTGTACCACCACCAGCAGGTCGACCTCAGGTATATATTCGTAATGGTAGGCCTGCACCACCACCTCAGGTACGAGATGATGTCCATATTCCTAAACTGAAATTGAATATTCCACCATTTGAGGGTAGATATGTTCCTGATATATATCTTACTTGGGAGTTAGAAACTGAACAACGATTTACATGTTTACAATATCCTGAGGAGAGACGAGTTGCTGCTGCCGTTTGTGCTTTCACTAGTTTTGCATGTGTATGGTGGTCTGAACATTGTAGATTATATCCTATTCCAACTACTTGGGCTGCTTTGAAAACTGCTATGCGTACGCGTTGGGTTCCACCATATGATGAGGACATGACTACCTTGGATATGACCAAAAATATTGCATATATGCATATTTGTCAGGTGATTTCTAGTGCAAACTATTCAATAATCTATTTATGTTATCCAGAACAAAAATACTTCACAAACTTTTGTGTTTTGTCTAATTGCAGGTGTATGGGACATTTGTACAATCCACATATGAAGATAAGGAAGAAAGAGATGTTTATTTGCTGTCCAAAAAGTTCTCTCACGTCACTTTTGGCCCAAGAGAAGATAGAGTCCAAGTCTCTCACGTTCTGGATTCAGATTCGGACTGCACAGACATACCTGACTCAAAACGCACACAAGTTTTTCATACGGACTCCGAATTGGGTGATTCTTTTTTTGTTGGAAACTAGATTTCGTGCACTTTCCAACCCAATTGGAATCACCTTCAAATTCGTCCGGAGCGTTGAGTTGTGGACGAAACAATCTGATGCTGCAGCAGAATCCGAGTCAAACTACAAGTCCAAAGGTGTTACATGACCTCCACTTGGGCCCATTGGCCTTGTACGACCTAGATTTAGTTTTAGGCTGCCTTGGGACGTCCTCCCACCTCCTTGGCCGCCACCCCTTGCTCCTATATAAGTAGATCCATCTAGTAGCTTTTCCTTGGGTTTTGTTTAGATTAAAAGTTCGCCATAGCTGCAACTTCGCGTACTTCGTTTGTGTTCAACGACCAGACAAAGGCGTCACAGAACCCCACCTTGATCAATAAAGCTTTCATCTTATATTCGCAATATCCAGATTGCAATCTCAGTTTCTTGCTTGTTCTTCGTTTGCTCGCAGGAAACAGACCCTCGTGGTCAGGTTGATCGTGCTCCGGCGTGGTCAATAACCTCTGATAGAGGCGGGGGTCCCGATCTTTCGATGAGATGATAACTATCGATTTGGTGAGGATGACTTTGACGATCCGACTACAAACGTGCACGACGTTGCGCCTTAGCAATCGCTAAACCAACTCCGAGAGGTTATTGACCACGCTGGAGCACAATCAACCTGACCACGAAGGTCTATTCCTGCAAGCAATCGAAGAACAAGCAAGAATATGAT
>NW_021232958.1:0-4623 GCF_002162155.2 Triticum dicoccoides | reverse complement strand
CTGCCCGGACCCAAAAACTGGAAACGGGTCAAAAAAAACTTCCTATAATGGCACCTGTCTCAAAACACTCAGAAACACCTAAAAATAGGATAGCCAGAATTTTTTTTTTTCCGAAACCTACTCCGGCAAGGAAACACGAATCGGAATCTAGATGGATCCCGAAAACAAACCTAATAAGCAAAGAACTCGGATTGGTGGTGGATATATGGTGGTGGTATATGGCAGCGGTGGTGGTAGCGGTGGTAGTATATGGATATGGATCGGTGGTGGTATATGGACACGAATTGGTGGTGGTATATGGATACGGATTCGGTGCGGTGGTGGTAGATGGCAGGGGCGCTGATGATGGTGCGGCGGCGGCGTGACAACTTATGACCAGAACTCGAAACTCTAAAAGACTAGACTCTAAGACCAGCAACTAGACACGACGATGCAACCGCAAATTCAACAAAGCAAAACCCTAAAAAGATTATGCAAGGCTCAGATTGGTTCGGATATGATGAACTAACCCTAATTTTTTTTGTGGCTTTTTCGTGGACTATAGGTATGAAGAACAGACTCGATCTAAACTACTAAAAAACTGTCAAATCTCACCGAGCAACCTGGAAATCTGATACCACTTGATAGAGGCGAGGGTCCCGATCTTTCGATGAGATGATGGATATCGCTTTGGTGGAAGTCGACTTTGATGATCCGACTACGAACGTGCGAGGACGTCGCGCCTTAGCAATCGCTAAACCAACTCCGAGAGGTTATTGACCACGCCGGAGCACGATCAACCTGACCACGAGGGTCTATTTCCTGCGACCAAACGAAGAACAAGCAAGAAACTAAGATTGCAATCTGGATATTGCGAATATAAGATGAAAGCTTTATTGATCAAGGTGGGGTTCTGTGACGCCTTTGTCTGGTCGTTGAACACAAACGAAGTACGCGAAGTTGCAGCTATGGCGAACTTTTAATCTAAACAAAACCCAAAGTCTAAACGATGCCCTAAGGGCTGTATATATGGAGGAAGAGGGGGGGATTTCGTGGCCCTTGGTGGAGGGGTCCGAAATCAACCCTATCTCTTGTTTCCCCACACATACGGACTCTAAAAATAGCCTATACTTATGTATTTCGAAATTACATGGGCCTGGCCCAATAATAAGGTGACGCAGCACCTAAAATAGCCTCGGGACGAAATTTATGAAGTGGCGTCTTGTATATTTCGTCCAAGGCTTCATGCACCCATTATGGTGGCTTCAAAGTCCTGAAATCATCACTTGTAACTCCGTTCTTGTTTCCCTTGCGCATGCTATCATCTCCATGCTTGTTCTTGCTCCAATGTTCATCCTTCTCCAAGCTAGGCCCTTCATTTGTAAGCAAAACAAATGTATCCAATTTAGGCAGCATCATATTCTCATGAACATTAGAATCATTACCAAGAAACGAAAGTACCTGGTAATTTAGTTGGCGTGCACGAGCTCTAGTAATTGGTCCAGTATGTATAGCAGCAGGGGCTGTGGGTGTAACAATTGTATTGATGTCCTCATCAACCTCTCGGAGTTGGTTTAGCGATTGCTAAGGCGCGACGTCCTCGCACGTTCGTAGTCGGATCGTCAAAGTCGACTTCCATCAAAGCGATATCCATCATCTCATCGAAAGACGGGACAGCTTTGCCTCTATCAAGTGGTATCAGATTTTCAGGTTGCTCGGTGAGATTTTACAGTTTTTCGTAGTTTAGATCGAGTCTGTTCTTCATACCTATAGTCCACGAAAAAGCCAAAAAAAAATTAGGGTTAGTTCATCCCATCCAAACCAATCTGAGCCTTTGCATAATCTTTTCTGTATTTGCTTTGTTGAATTTGCGGTTGCATCGTCGTGTCTAGTTGCTGGTCTTAGCGTCTAGTCTTTTAGAGTTTCGAGTTCTGTTCACAGGTTGTCACGTCGCCGCTGCCATATATCACCACCGCATCATCATCGTCGCTGTTGCCATATACCACCACCACATATTCACCGCCAATCCGAATCCATATACGCCACCACATATCCGCCGCCATCACGCCAATCCGAGTTCACCTGCAACATATATCCGCCACCTGTCCGTGTTCCACCAGATTCATCTCCGCCACCAGTCCGAGTTCCACCAGATTCATCTCCGCCACCAGTCCTAGTCCGAGTCCAGTAATTGTTGCATTGTTCTCGATTTCCAGATCACGCGATACTCCGAGTCGTGACAGAGAAGGACTCCCCAACTTCCGAGCCATCCGCAGAAGAAAAATAGTTCCAGTTTCAAAAAAAACTAAGTCTGGAAAATTCTGGCTAGGCGGTTTTTTAGACCATTTGTAGACTTTTTCGAAAAAAATTTGTTGCGGAGCAAAAAAAACAGAAAAAAGGTGCAAAAAAAAGAGAAAAAAAAATTCAGAGTGTGCTCCTCCCTTGTTTACGTGTCGTGCCGTGATTTTGTTGGTGTTCTAGGCTCGCGTCTCTAGCACAGTCTAGCCTAGGACCAGCACAGTACCGTCGTTGAGCGTTTATTCAACTTTGCATCTCTGAATTGATTATTGCTGACCCTTTTTGCTACCATATTATAAGCCTTCCCAGCTCCACATACATCTACGTCGTGCGTTTGACTCTCCCTGGTAATCGCTCTATCCAAGCTTTGAGAGTTTTGACTACAACGGTTGCCGATCACCGCCTGTTGCTGGGTAAGAACTGGTAAGAATTTGAGTTTTGCTTGACGGATTTGTGACACCCACCACCACCTCTTGTTAGTAGTCTGTAGGATCATATTCTTGTGTGTTTCTATTGCTGCTAACCATGCCAGGATCACAAGCCGACGAGATTGACTGGGAGAATTTATCGAACAAGGAGCTTCATGATAAGTTTCAGCAAATGATGACTGAACAGGTGCAAGATGTGCTGAACAATTTTGAAGAGGCCATGGAGAAGATCACTGGCCTTGAGAACACGTTCGAAACAAAGCTCGATAATAGATTTAATGAACTGCTTGCGCGTCTTCCGCCACCGGCTGCACCTGCCGCACCTCTGCAACAACAACAAAAACAATTACCTCCAGGCCGTGAAACAGCCCTCCGCCGAGCGAGCCGTGTACTTCTTCAGCCTGGCCAAACTGTTGGTGCTGCTGTTGATACTTCTGTGGCTCCTGCTGCTGATGCGGAGGATGATGAATATGCGGGCGATTATGAGGATGAGGTTGATCAAAATCAGCACTACGTGCAGCCACCTGCACCACCACCAGCAGGTCGACCTCAGGTATATATTCGTAATGGTAGGCCTGCACCACCACCTCAGGTACGAGATGATGTCCATATTCCTAAACTGAAATTGAATATTCCACCATTTGAGGGTAGATATGTTCCTGATATATATCTTACTTGGGAGTTAGAAACTGAACAACGATTTACATGTTTACAATATCCTGAGGAGAGACGAGTTGTTGCTGCTGTTTGTGCTTTCACTAGTTTTGCATGTGTATGGTGGTCTGAACATTGTAGATTATATCCTATTCCAACTACTTGGGCTGCTTTGAAAACTACTATGCGTACGCGTTGGATTCCACCATATTATCAACGTGAATTGCTTCAAAAATTGCAGCGTTTAAGACAAGGGAAAAATTCTGTAGAAGAATATTATCAGGAATTACAAACTGGCATGATTAGATGTGGTATTGTTGAGGAGAATGAAGCTATGCTTGCACGTTTTCTGGGTGGATTAAATAGAGAGATTCAGACCATTCTAGACTATAAGGAGTATACTAATATCACTCGTTTATTCCATCTTGCTTGTAAAGCTGAACGTGAAGTGCAGGATCGACAAGCATTGGGGCGAACTAACTTTTCTGCAGGCCGACCTTCATCATGGACACCACGTGCATCTTCTACTTCAACTGCACCAGCACCTCCATCAGGTGCCACCTCCAGCCGTGATACAAGAAAACAGGCACAACCACCATTATCTGCCAAGAGCGCACCTGCGGGGCCTGCACAGCGTTCTTCTTCTTCCATAGCATCAACAGGGCATACAAGTGATATTATTTGTCGTCGTTGTAAGGGAGGAGGTCATTATGCGAGAGAATGCAAATCTCCACGTGTGATGATTGCTACCGCGGATGGTGGATATGAGTCCGCTAGTGACTATGATGAGGAGACTTTGGCTCTTATTACATGTGAAGAACATGGTGGAGATGATTCTGATCATGAGACGCAATACATGGCTCCTGAAGACGCTGACAAGTATGAATGTTTAGTTGCTCAACGTGTTTTGAGTGTGCAGGTCACACAAGCTGAGCAAAATCAGAGGCACAATTTGTTCCATACCAAGGGAGTTGTGAAGGAACGTTCTGTGCGCGTCATAATAGACGGAGGGAGCTGCAACAACTTGGCTAGCATGGAGATGGTGGAGAAGCTTTCTCTCACCACAAGACCACATCCACATCCTTACTACATCCAATGGTTCAACAACAGCGGCAAGGTTAAGGTAACACGTACTGTTCGTGTGCATTTTAGTATCTCTACATATGCTGATTATGTTGATTGTGATGTGGTACCTATGCAAGCATGTTCCTTATTACTTGGTAGACCATGGCAATTTGATAAAAATTCTGTACACCATGGTAGA
>NW_021232957.1:0-384 GCF_002162155.2 Triticum dicoccoides | reverse complement strand
TTAAAAAAAACTTATTTGGAGTTAACTTATAGCCATAAGCATCAGAAAAATGAAAATAACTAAATATTAGGAAGGCCATCACCCAGGGTGATCTTTGTGGATACCGAGGATAGTTTTGTGTCAGTCGCATCACGGGGAATTAACTCGAGTGAAGTCATGGAGGGGTGGAGCATAATCCATATCAGCCATCTACAAGATGTGGTCTACACATCTGTCTGCGCAAGAACAAACCGACCCGTGGCAAGACGACTCAAGGGAAAGGAAACTTGCTGAGCATGCATGAAGCATCAACCCGATGAAGCAGATGTAGCTTGCTGAATTGTTTATGTAGCCATCGTATCAACGATACAAAATTGGCTACCCCAATCCCATAGGTTCAAACGT
>NW_021232956.1:0-520 GCF_002162155.2 Triticum dicoccoides | reverse complement strand
CTTCTTCTTCTTCTTCTTCTTCTTCTTCTTCTTCTTCTTCTTCTTCTTCTTCTTCTTCTTCTTCTTCTTCTTCTTCTTCTTCTTCTTCTTCTTCTTCTTCTTCTTCTTCTTCTTCTTCTTCTTCTTCTTCTTCTTCTTCTTCTTCTTCTTCTTCTTCTTCTTCTTCTTCTTCTTCGTCTTCTTCTTCTTCTTCTTCTTCTTCTTCTTCTTCTTCTTCTTCTTCTTCTTCTTCTTCTTCTTCTTCTTCTTCTTCTTCTTCTAGCTAGTCTTCTTCTAGCTAGTCTTCTTCTAGCTAGTCTTCTTCTTCTTCTTCTTCTTCTTCTTCTTCTTCTTCTTCTTCTTCTTCTTCTTCTTCTTCTTCTTCTTCTTCTTCTTCTTCTTCTTCTTCTTCTTCTTCTTCTTCTTCTTCTTCTTCTTCTTCTTCTTCTTCTTCTTCTTCTTCTTCTTCTTCTTCTTCTTCTTCTTCTTCTTCTTCTTCTTCTTCTTCTTCTTCTTCTTCTTCTTCTTCTTCTTCTTCTTC
>NW_021232955.1:0-1117 GCF_002162155.2 Triticum dicoccoides | reverse complement strand
TTCACATACAACGGGTGTAAGACAGTTTTACACAGCGAAAACACTTAGGGTTAACTTGACGAGCCTAGCATGTACAGACATGGCCTCGGAACACGGAGACCGAAAGGTCGAGCATGAGTCGTATAGTAGATACGATCAACATGAAGATGTTCACCGATGATGACTAGTCCGTCTCACGTGATGATCGGACACGGCCTAGTTGACTCGGATCATGTAATCACTTAGATGACCAGAGGGATGTCTATCTAAGTGGGAGTTCATAAGATGAACTTAATTATCTTGAACATAGTCAAAAGACTCTTTGCAAATTATGTCGTAGCTCGCGCTTTAGTTCTACTGTTTAGTTATGTTCCTAGAGAAAATATAGTTGAAAGTTGACAGTAGCGATTATGCGGACAGTAGAAAGCTTATGTCCTTAATGCACCGCTCAGTGTGCTGAACCCCAAACCTCGTCTGTGAATGTTGTGAACATCGAACATACACGTTTTGATAACTACGTGATAGTTCAGTTAAATGGTTTAAGTAGAGGCACCAAAGACGTTTTCGAAACGTCACGGAACATATGAGATGTTTCGAGGGCTGAAATTGAGATTTCAGGCTCGTGCCAACGTCAAGAGGTATAAGACCTCCGACGATTTTCTTAGCCTGCAAACTAAGGAGAGAAGCTCAATTGTTGAGCTTGTGCTCAGATTGTCTGAGTGCAACAATCACTTGAATCAAGTGGGAGTTGATCTTCCAGATGAAATAGTGATAGTTCCTCCGAAGTCATTACCACCAAGCTGCTAGAGCTTCGTGATGAACTATAATATATCAAGGACATATATGATGATCCTTGAGATATTCGCGATGTTTGACTCCGCGAAAGTAGAAATCAAAAGGGAGCATCAATCGTTGATGGTTAGTAAAACCACTAGTTTCAAGAAGGGCAAGGGCAAGAAGGGATACTTCATGAAACGGCAAATCAGCTGCTGCTCAAATGAAGAAACCCGAGGTTAAACCCAAACCCGAGACTAAGTGCTTCTGTAATAAGGGGAACAACCACTGGAGCAAGATTACCCTAGATACTTGGTAGATGAGAAGGCTGGCAAGGTCGATAGAAGTATATTGGATATACATT
>NW_021232954.1:0-1197 GCF_002162155.2 Triticum dicoccoides | reverse complement strand
GAGGCTTGCAGCAACGCGGAGTACGGGACGGCCGCTAAGGCCGTGATCACCAAATTTTGGGTAAGTTCCCTTTTGAATCACTTGTCTTTAGTTTCGTTCATAGTTTATCATTGAATCACTCAAATCATGCCTTGTTTGCTTCTGGTTTATGCATGATTGCAGCAACTCTATAGAGTTCTTGATGAGCACAAGGCCAGAGCCGACGTGGTCTTACTTGCGTCTGCAAAGAAGAAAGCTCGTCAGTTGCAGTACGAGGTGCGTTGGGTTGCCGTCTCACAGTACTACCACATCTACCTGCAACAAAAGATGACCAAAACTCAAGCACAGAGGCAAAAAATTACCATGAGCAGGGAGCAGTTCATGATGGTAACTATTACTGACTTTTCATTGTTTCAAGGAGTCAACTATATGTTTCGTGCTCACATGTCATGCTTCCAAAATTTGCATAGGTTGTTCCTCGTTGGTGCTATGGAAGGCATGATGGATGGGCATGTTTGGTGGATAGGTGGGTCGGTGACGATCCAGAGTTTGTTGCCAAGAGCATCAAGGCCCGGGCTAACCGTGGAAAAGACGGGACACACGGCCAAGGAAACAGGAACCACTGGGGCTTCAAGGCCATGAAGGTATATCTATATGAAAGATGCATTTTAGTTCTTCTTTACCGTCATGTTCTTATGTATGGCTAACTTCTGTTTGACGTTGCAGGAGGACAAGTTGCAGAGGCCGCTCTCAGACATGGAGTCGTGGAAGCTGGCCCGCGAGCGGAGTGATCGCAAGGAGGGCGAGAGCCAGTACTACGGCAACACCGAGAAACACCTGCAGTCTTACACTCAGAACTATCAGAAGTTGCATCCGGATGTTCCCGTTCCTGAGGTCGCCCAGTCTCAGATCGACGACACGGCGGTGGTGGCCATCCAGGGTAAGTCCCATGGCCGGTATCCGTGTTTCGATGGCTTGGTCACTCCGTCGATCTCGTACACACGGCTTCGAGCTACCAACCCGAGCCCGTTAGAGAGTACGGGGCGTTCGCAGCCTCCCTTAGTCCGCCAACGTGCTGTAAGTACTTCCCCTTATCTTCTTTGTCTCTATCTTTCTTAGTTTATTTTCATCACTGCCCACTTAGAAACAACCTCAATTTTGTAGGCATATCAGACCTTTCTCGAGCATAGGCATATTGAGGTGAGGGAGTACTTGCAA
>NW_021232953.1:0-1777 GCF_002162155.2 Triticum dicoccoides | reverse complement strand
TAGGCATCGAGTCAGGCGAACCACTTGATTGAGGTCGCGAGTGGCCATCTGAAAGCATATTTATAATGCAAAGGCGTTAGAATTTCTAGCAAAATTTCGGCAGCATAACAGCTGTAAATGCTCAAAAAGGATATTGAGACATTTGACAAAGGATTTCATACACACTCAACATCATCATATCAAAGTTCTGAACCATTCTGACTACATAATGTGGTAGTAGAACTGAACTAGGCTTGTAACCATCAAACTTATAAGGTACTACTGATTAGTAACACGTGATCCTGATAGAGGAATAGATCCTAATTCCTTAACCCCCGGTGGAAGAATGGACCGACTCAGATCAGAATATCATAAGGTATAAGGAGTAAAAAGAGCCTTACGTTCCATCCCACAAACAATTCCCCTACATATAACTAAAGAATTTCTAGACTCAACATCGACCAGTTTGGCTTGGAGAACCTACAGGCAGCCTGGCTCTGATGCCAACGCTGTCAGGACCCCGACTCGATGTCACATCGATCTAGCTGGTAACACCTCATATCACTTTGCGGCCTCACGCACGGTATTCCCACGGGTGTCGCCTTACCTTTTCCCGGGACCGTTTGCGCCTTTTGGCTCACGTATATGATAGTGTCGCTAGCATCCATATGATAAAGAGCCCGGGCTGACATGACTAGTCGTAAACCCAAAGTGGCACAGACTTACAAGGATAGGCATCCATGACCCAGCTTCGAACGTGTCGGTCATCAGCAAGTGGGTCCGGGCTGTAGCACTGGGCTAACAGGACTCCGGTAAATCGGGCTGTAGCGGGCTAACAGGACTCCGGTACTCAAAGCGTGACATTTCCCCGAAGGGACAGACACAGGAACGAAGAAGGACACATGCCGGCCAGCCTAAGTGTTCCAGAGCAGTAGCAAGCTACCATGGCTCAACGGTAACACTAGGAGACATTTCCCGGTAAGAGAGGCTACTAAAGATAAACAACTAGATAGTCAGATCCCACACATACCAAGCATTTCAGTCATACACACAATATGCTCGATATGTGCAAATACAACGAAGCATCACAACATGACTCTACGACACAAGTACTTTATTTAAGGCTCAGTGAGCCATACATAACATACACAAAGGTACGGGTCTGACGACCCCACATACAAGTCATACAGTCATACAAACCAGCAGCGGAAGTAGCTTGTCTGGGTACAGACAACTAGTAAAATAAAAGAGGCTTGGAAAGCCTAGCTATACTACGTGGTCCTTCACAAGCTCAGGGTCACCACCTGGGTCTTTAGCCTATTTGTTGATGTCAACGTCTACATAGAACCCATCAGAAGGGGTTGCAGCGTCTTCTGTAAAAATGTAGATTATAGCAACATGAGTACAAAGGTACTCAGCAAGACTTACAACAGATCCTACATACATGCATAGTATCAAGAAGGGTTGGTGGAGTTATTGCAGCAAGCCAGCTTTGACTCTTGGCTAGGCTATCCTACGATACTCCAACTTGAAATGGTTTTGCGCACACGAGTCCACTACTCACCAATTCAATACACTACCGAGGATCCACCTCCGTCTTCCTACGGAAGAGCCATCCTCGGCACTCACACTTATCTTGAGGCTTTTAACAGTTTCCATTTACTTGTCTATGAACTGTATAGGCAACCAAGTAGTCCTTTACCGCGGACGCGGCTATTCGAATAGATTATGATAACCCTGCAGGGGTGTACTTCTTCATACATGTTTCCACCACTTA
Source organism: Triticum dicoccoides (assembly GCF_002162155.2). Taxonomy (NCBI): domain Eukaryota; kingdom Viridiplantae; phylum Streptophyta; class Magnoliopsida; order Poales; family Poaceae; genus Triticum; species Triticum dicoccoides. The sequence goes on along the minus strand of NW_021232953.1, from coordinate 21 downwards.
GCGTCTGCACACGACATGTGC
>NW_021232952.1:0-403 GCF_002162155.2 Triticum dicoccoides | reverse complement strand
TGAAGAAAGGATCGTGGTTGTGCAATGCCTGATCGCTAGTGAAGGTTTGCCTTACAACTCGATGATGTAGTGTTTGAGCACATAGTACTTCCTGGCATCCGTGGGCTAATTGACGAGTCAGTGGGGTGTTGTGACCACTGGTCTGCCGTTTTCTTTCTTTCCAATTTAAAATTTGATGAGATCATAGAACACACCACCGATGAGGCAATATAGCTCACTGTTGCAGAAGGCGATATCCGAGATCATCTCCTTGGGCAAGCAATATGTGGTCCACTCGCTGTCCGGGATGCCAACCTTGCACAGTGCAACCTAGGACGGCCACTCTTACATGATAGCAGCGAGGATGCACCTACTCGTCGAGATGGCAATGGGGCCCCGAAACCCACATCCCTTCGGGTTTTTA
>NW_021232951.1:0-1860 GCF_002162155.2 Triticum dicoccoides | reverse complement strand
AAGCTCCTTAACTGTAAGTTAGATTAGATGTACCAACAAATTTAAACATAAAAATGTTGTGATTCTATTGGTTTTTATGTCCTCCGTGCAGAGCATAAACCTTCTTACATTATTGTTGTACTCTATCAAATAAAAATTCAACAACTTAGACATCAGATCAGATACAATCAGAAACATTTTGTGATTTGGATAAGTACGTAACATCTGTAATAATTTTCCTTGAGATCTAAATACATCTCTCATATTATTTCATCCTTTTTTAGTAAAAAAACTCTGAAAATGTAACCCAAAATTTAATGCAGCTAAGAAGTTGGGATATGGTTCAACTTTCATAACCTCAAAATGCATGGCCAATTACCAATTAGGATGTACAGTACAAACTGTAAAATTAATTAATTATTTCAAAGCTCATGACAAACAAATAATGCCGTGGTTATGGTTGTATCAAATGTCAAGAGAGAACTACAGAGCAATACAATTGTGCAAGATATTACCAACAGAAACTATACATATGTGAGTCGGTCTAACACTGCAGACTTGCATAGCATCACATCAATCTCAAATCATTCATGGGACATCAAACAAAAAGAGCACGGGCGGGGCAATGAAGCCATACCCATCGACCAGTCAAGAAAGATGAAATGGTTCATGGAAAGCTTTGCGTAAAATAAATCACCTCTTCAAGAGTCTCTTTCCTGCAAGGCTGCCACTCTCGCGGGCGAGGGCGCGGAACCAGCGACGGCTCCTTCCTCTCGCCTATGGTCTCCCACGGCGACCTCATCCAGGTTGTGCTCGTCCTCCTCCATCTTGCTCGGGACGAGAGCTCGCGGCACCACCCGCCTTCTAGCTCTTGACGCCCTCAAGCCAAAGCAGCGCTGTGGGTGTGTCGGATCTGAGCCTGCATAGGATCCAAACCTGCTGGTCGATCTGCAGCAAGGAAGAGGGAACGAGTTCGCCGATGGTGGGGGAGAAGGTGAGGAGAGGAGAGAAGAGGTGGTGGCGGCGGCTGTGGGGGAGGCCGCCGTTGAGTTGTAGCGGCGGCGGACGAGGGGGAGAAATCGGGGAGGGAGATAGCCTGATAGGGTTGGGGAACGGGCGCTGGGCTGGGCATCTATTTCTCTTATTTTATTTTCACCACGGGACAGTAAAAAAGACAGGTGTACCACGCGAGAGAGCGCACCTGCCGCGACTGTTAAGGGAAACGTTTCGAGCCGGCAGACCGGCCGAACTTTCCGCCGGTTTCGTACGCCACGCTGGCGCACGTGCCCACGAAAACAACCGTTCCCCGCGACCAAGTGTACATGGATGGGCCCGTGCACAAAACTGCTTTTCTTCTTTCCTCTTTTCTTCAACCCCCAGCCGGCCACGAAGTGCTACCACCGGCCGGCGAGATGTTGCAACACCGTTCTACCGGACGGCGAGGAGCACAGGAAGGGCGTGAGGCGGAGCTCGCCGCCGTCGGCCTCCATCCCGCGCGCCACATCCTCGACGGTCTCGGCCACGGCCGGGAGCTACTGCTCCATCCCCTGCCCGCGCGGCCACCATGACCGCCGCCGTGACGCACATTTTTCTCGGAACTGAGCCGGTGAGCCTAGTAGATGTGGAGCGGCCACGACGGAGCCTTGCATGATGGTTTGCTACCAGCGACTGTTATTTGGGGAGTGCACGCGATGCTGCTGTTCTGCCGCCCATGGCCGGTGCTGCCAAGGGCGCCATATGCCGGCGAACCAGCAGAAGCCGACGTGCTGCACGGGAATGCTTCAACCGGCTAAGACGAAGCTGTTAACGGCACTGGTCGAAGCTGTAACCAGAGACATAAATTGCTACATGTGCCATTATTTCTACAGGGACAAGATAAAA
>NW_021232950.1:0-782 GCF_002162155.2 Triticum dicoccoides | reverse complement strand
ATTGATGTGTACCTTACCAGTACTCGTAGTAACTCCTGGGTATTTGATACCGGTGCCGTTGCTCATATTTGTAACTCACAGCAGGAGCTGCGGAATAAACAGAGACTGGCGAAGGACGAGGTGACGATGCGCATCGGGAATGGTTCCAGAGTCGATGTGATCGCCGTCGGCACGCTGCCTCTACATTTACCTACGGGATTAGTTTTGAACCTTAATAATTGTTATTTAGTGCCAAGTTTGAGCATGAACATTGTATCTGGATCTCGTTTAATACGAGATGGCTACTCATTTAAGTCTGAGAATAATGGTTGTTCGATTTATATGAGAGATATGTTTTATGTTCATGCTCCGATGGTCAATGGTTTATTCTTAATGAATCTCGAGCGTAATATTACACATGTTCATAGTGTAGATGCCAAAAGATTTAAAGTTGATAACGATAGTCCCACATACTTGTGGCACTGCCGCCTTGGTCACATTGGTGTCAAGCGCATGAAGAAGCTCCATGCTGATGGACTTTTAGAGTCTCTTGATTATGAATCGTTTGACACATGCGAACCATGCCTCTTGGGCAAAATGACCAAGACTCCGTTCTCCGGAACAATGAAGCGAGCAACCAACTTGCTGGAAATCATACATACCGATGTGTGCGGTCCAATGAGCGTTGAGGCTCGCGGAGGATATCGTTATGTTCTCACTCTCACTGATGACTTGAGTAGATATGGGTATGTCTACTTAATGAAACACAAGTCTGAGACCTTTGAAAAGTTCAAGGAATTTCA
>NW_021232949.1:0-645 GCF_002162155.2 Triticum dicoccoides | reverse complement strand
AAGAGATATCATCTTCTTCTTGTCCGGTCGGCACATATAGAATATCGCCGTTTATGATGCCGAACATATGTGCTTCACCGTCCGGATCATAGTTGTCCATAATCGGGTCAGCTCTATCGTCCGCCATTATGTCAGTCCTGAAAACATGTAGTAAAAACAAATTAATTAAGTGAAGAAGGGGGGCGGTGGCGGTGGCGGTGGCGAAAGGGCGGTGGCAAAAGGAGGGGGCGAGGAAGGGGTGGGAGAGGGTGTCGCGGTAGAGCGCGAGACGGGGCGGCAGACAACGGCGTCACGGAGAGGGAGGCGAGGACAACACACATGTATAACCCTCGCCGTCCCCTCTCGATCCCTAAAAAAAACATCGCGCGCATCGCCGCCCCCCTCGCCGCCCCCTCTCTGTATATACGGTTTTTTTGTTAATTATCAAATTTTACGGTTTTTTTGTTAATTATCAAGTTTTAAGTTATTTTACCGTTTTTGTTAAACTAATTAACTAGTTAAAATTAAAAAGAACAAAAAAAAGAAAAAAAGAAAAAATTCTCTCTCTCTCTCTCCACGATCTCGCTCTCTGTAGAGAGGCGCGCGCGTGCGCGCGCGGCAGCGAGGCCGGCCGGCGGCGTTGAGGGCGGGCGAGAGGCGGCGCGG
>NW_021232948.1:0-968 GCF_002162155.2 Triticum dicoccoides | reverse complement strand
AGTATGTCATCCACATACAATATGAGAAATGCTACAGAGCTCCCACTCACTTTCTTGTAAATGTAGGCTTCTCCATAAGTCCGTGTAAACCCAAACGCTTTGATCATCTAATCAAAACGAATGTTCCAACTCCCAGATGCTTGCACCAGCCCATAAATCGAGCGTTGGAGCTTGCACACCTTGTCAGCATTCTTAGGATCGAGAAAACCTTCCGGCTGCATCATATACAATTCTTCCTTAAGGAAGCCATTAAGGAATTCCGTTTTGACGTCCATTTGCCATATCTCATAATCATAGAATGCGGCAATTGCTAACATGATTCAGACGGACTTCAGCTTCACTACGGGTGAGAAAGTCTCATCGTAGTCAACCCCTTGAACTTGTTGATAACCCTTAGCGACAAGCCGAGCTTTATAGATGGTCACATTACCATCCGCGTCTGTCTTCTTCTTAAAGATCCATTTATTTTCTATGGCTCGCCGATCATCGGGCAAGTCAGTCAAAGTCCATAGTTCGTTTTCATACATGGATCCTATCTCAGATTTCATGGCTTCCAGCCATTTGTCGGAATCTGGGCCCGCCGTCGCTTCTTCATAGTTCGAAGGTTCACCGTTGTCTAACAACATGATTTCCAAGACAGGGTTGCCGTACCACTCTGGTGCGGAACGTGTCCTCGTGGACCAACGAAGTTTAGCAACAACTTGATCTGAAGTTTCATGATCATCATCATTAACTTCCTCTCTAGTCAGTGCAGGCACCTCAGGAACAATTTCTTGAGCTGCGCCACTTACCGGTTCAAGAGGTAATACTTCATCGAGTTCTACTTTCCTCCCACTTATTTCTTTCGAGAGAAACTCTTTCTCTAGAAAGGATCCATTCTTGGCAACAAAGATCTTGCCTTCGGATCTGAGGTAGAAGGTATACCCAATAGTTTCTTTAGGGTATCCTATGAAGACACATTTTTCCGA
>NW_021232947.1:0-558 GCF_002162155.2 Triticum dicoccoides | reverse complement strand
AGCACCCTGGGAACCGCAACTCCCCCCTCAGCTCCTCGTCCGGACAAAAAGGATGCCCCCTCGTAGGTTACCCGATCCAATATTAAAGAAACTGAAGCCCATCATAGGGCGCGGAACCATTCTGGAGGGATTGCTCAATAGGCCATGCAAAATACATTCAACACCGGACACCATATCAACTCACAGCCTTAGGGCGTGTTGGATACTCCGGCAAGTAGCCAAGAGCGGCGAGGATCTCCTCACCAAAAATGCCGCAAAGCAACATCCCACGGAAGACGACGACCTCAGAGTATTGACGCTCTTCGAAACTTTCGCCTCAAATAATAGGCGCAAAAGGGTCCGCGGCCTTGCCGAAGTCTGCCAAGTCGCAGCAATAAACCCCTGGAACGACATGGCCATTACTTTCAATGCCGACGACGAACCAAAATCCAGGACAGTCCAAGCACCAGCTGCATTAGTCCTCAACCCGAGCGTGGACGGCTTTCGGCTTACTAAAGTGCTCATGGACGGCGGCAGCGGACTGAACCTCATTTACGAGGAAACTCTCAACAAAATGGA
>NW_021232946.1:0-1644 GCF_002162155.2 Triticum dicoccoides | reverse complement strand
TGCACACTGGATTTGCTGAAATGGAAGGCACAGGCAGGTGTAGCTGGCTCGGCATTTGAAAACTTGCTGAAAATGTTGAAGAATATGTTTCCAAAGAATAACGAGTTGCCCGCCAGTACGTACGAAGCAAAGAAGGTTGTCTGCCCTCTAGGTTTAGAGGTTCTGAAGATACATGCATGCATCAACGACTGCATCCTCTACCGCGGTGAATACGAGAATTTGAATGAATGCCCGGTATGCACTGCATTGCGTTATAAGATCAGAGGCGATGACCCTGGTGACGATGTTGAGGGCGAGAAACCCAGGAAGAGGGTTCCCGCCAAGGTGATGTGGTATGCTCCTATAATACCACGGTTGAAACGTCTGTTCAGGAACAAAGAGCATGCCAAGTTGTTGTGATGGCACAAAGAGGACCGTAAGTCGGACGGGGAGTTGAGACACACCGCAGATGGAACGCAATGGAGAAATATCGACAGAGAGTTCAAAGATTTTGCAGCTGACGCAAGGAACATAAGATTTGGTCTAAGTACAGATGGCATGAATCCTTTTGGCGAGCAGAGCTCCAGCCATAGCACCTGGCCCGTGACTCTATGCATCTACAACCTTCCTCCTTGGTTGTGCATGAAGCGGAAGTTCATTATGATGCCAGTGCTCATCCAAGGTCCGAAGCAACCCGGCAACGACATCGATGTGTACCTAAGGCCATTAGTTGATGAACTTTTACAGCTGTGGGGCAGACCTGGTGTCCGTGTGTGGGATGAGCACAAAAAAGAGGAATTTAACCTACGAGCGTTGCTTTTCGTAACCATCAACGATTGGCCTGCTCTTAGTAACCTTTCGGGACTGTCAAATAAGGGATACAATGCATGCACGCACTGCTTACATGAGACTGAAAGTTTACATTTGCCAAATTGTAAGAAGAACGTGTACCTTGGGCATCATCGATTTCTTCCGAAAATTCATCCAGTAAGAAAGAAAGGCAAGCATTACAACGGCAAGGCAGATCACCGGCCGAAGCCTGCGGAACGCGCTGGTGCTGAGGTATTTGATATGGTCAAGGATTTGAAAGTCATCTTTGGAAAGGGTCCTGGCGGACAATCAGTTCCGAAGGGAGCTGACGGGCACGCAGCCATGTGGAAGAAGAAATCTATATTCTGGGAGCTAGAATATTGGAAAGTCCTAGAAATCCGCTCTGCAATCGACGTGATGCACGTTACGAAGAATATTTGCGTGAACCTCCTAAGCTTCTTGGGCGTGTATGGGAAGACAAATGATACAAAGGAAGCACGGTAGGACCAGCAACGTTTGAAAGACCCTGATGACCGGCATCCGGAATGGTTTCAAGGTCGTGCCAGCTACGCTCTGACCAAAGAAGAGAAGGTCATCTTTTTTGAATGCCTGAGCAGTATGAAGGTCCCGTCTGGATTCTCGTCCAATATAAAGGGAATAATAAACATGGCAGAGAAAAAGTTCCAAAACCTGAAGTCTCACGACTGCCACGTGATTATGACGCAATTGCTTCCGATTGCTTTGAGGGGGCTCCTGCCGGAAAATGTTCGAGTAGCCATTGTGAAGCTATGTGCATTCCTCAATGCAATCTCTCAGAAGGTAATCAATCCAGAAGATCTACCACGGTTACAGAAC
>NW_021232945.1:0-2925 GCF_002162155.2 Triticum dicoccoides | reverse complement strand
ATGCACACTAGCAAAGCACACCCAAACACTGATGGAGCTACTCGTACTACTGCTACTTGCCTTGTAGACAGCCGGTTGAGCTCACACACAAGCACTAGTAGAGGAGGCTTGATTGATATTGAAGTGGAATGGCCTGATTACAACCGGCCGGGGTACATCTCCTCTTATAGGTGTTTTGAACCGACCTAAACTAGAAAATATCAAGTGATACATGTACCTGCACACATCTAGCTGTCCCTAGACCTAGAGACTACTACACAACTGTTGCTGGTACAACGTACTAGACCAAAAGCTAGTACTACACAAGTAAGTCACGCCTGCTCCTTGCTTAGTTACTAAGCTACGGCAGCTGCAGTCATTTTCCATTTTCACTGCTGCCGACATGCATCTACCTAGTTAATAACTACCGCCGCTACATGCAAATATCGGAGACAAGGTTTGACCCAACAATCTCCCCCTGAACCTTGTCGAAGGAGCTTGTTGTTGATGATCCCGATCTTGTCACGCGGTTTCTAGAACCGGACACAACCAAGTGCCTTCATCGGGGTGTCCACCTTCTCAGGCTCTGTGTAGCCCATACGCCTTGCTCGTGCTTCTTGATCTCGGGGTGCTGCGGTCGTCCCGCAGGTTCGCCGAGAAGGTCTCCCTAGGCGTCGGAACCTATGTGGAGTGCCATTGTTGTTGTTGGCATCCAACGGGTCTGACCGCGCTGTTGGCGGGTACACGAACTGCCCAACAACCACCTCGCCCTTGGGCGTCAGTGTTGCTGGGGTCGTAATTTCTGACGTCACACTGCCCGGGAACTCTCTTCCCAGGGTTGTCGTGTCAGACGTCATGCTACCCGGGAACTCCCTTCCCGGGGATGACTTGTCGGACATCGCACTACCCGGAGTGGCTTCTCCCAAGGTATTGGACTCCTTGTCGCTCTCCCATCAGACTTGCTTGTCGGGTCTCCCCCGACAGTTGTGAGTCGTGCCTCCCGCACGGACTCGATGGACCCCGAGCGCGTCGGGGTTGCGGCGTCATCGACCATAGAGCACCGTGCCTTCTGCACGGTCTCGACAGTCGCCACCAGCGTGGTTGGGGCATGCCCTTCCAGAGAGTGTCGTGCCACCCGCACGGAGTCGATAGACCCCGAGTGCGTCGGGGCTGCGGTGTGGCCAACCATAGAGCACCGTGCCTCCTGCACGGTCTCGACGGCCGCCACCAGCGTAGTCAGGTCGTGCCCAACTACGGAGTCCGGTGCGCCCCGCACGGACTCGATGGACCCCGAGCGCGTCGGGGTCACGGCATAGCCGACCAAAGAGTGTTGAGCCTCCTGCACGGACTCTATGGTCGTCGTAGTCTCGGTCGAGGCCTTGCCGCCCCATGACCGTCTCTTCATTGCCTCCCAGTTGAGGCTTGTCGAAGAGTGCCGTGTCGCCCACACGGGCTTGCAGAACCCCGAGAACCTGGTTGTCGGGATGTGGCCGACCTCAGAGTGCCATGCCTCTTGCACCGGCTCACTGGTCGCCATCATCATGGTCGGGACGTGGCCCACCAGATGTGTCGTTGCCGTGCCTCCTGACACGGGCTTGTCGGGTCCCGAGGATGTCGGGGATGCCTTTGCCGTGCCAACTTGCACGGGCTTGACCAGCGTCGCAGGGGACGTGGTTGCCAGGCCGTGGCTCCCCCACACCCGGGTCTTCATCTCCTCCCAATCGTAGTCTCCCGAGAACATTGTTGTCGGGGAGAGCGCTACCGATGTCGGGAGGGGATTAGTTGAAGAGCTTCGTGCCTCCCGCATGGACTTAACGGTTTCCGGCGCCGTGGTCGTCGGAGGTGTTGCGTCCTCCTGCACGGCTTCGATGCTTGTCGAGACCATGGTCGCCGGAGGCGCTGTGCCCTCCTGCATGGTCTTGACGCAAGCCATCATCATTGCTGGCCCACCGTCCTCTTCAGCCTCGACGACGTTCGCCGCGGCCGCGGCATCCTCCTAAGCCATCCTCTTGCGGCACTCTGGCCCTTGATGCTACAATATCGGCACTTGTCCTGGTCGTCGTTGCCGGCACCTCGTCCGGCTCCGCCCTGGGTGCGACCGCCGCCTCTGCCGGTGCCGCCTCCACTGCTTGGGGTACCCCCACCACGTCCTTGACGCTTCCTCGCCTCCCACTTCTTCGAGAACAGGAGTTGTTCTCCCCCGAAGCTCTCACGGTCGTCCTCAAGGCGGTCCTCGACCACCCGCAACCGGCCCGTGAGCTCCTCTATGGAGAGCTCACTCAGGTCAAGCAAGGTCTCGATGGAGAAAGCTACCTGAGCGAAGCGAGCTGGCACGACTCGAAGAAATTTCCGCACGACTCTCGCATCGTCCATGGTGTCGCCGAGCGCTCGGAGTTGTGACGCAACGCTGGAGATCCGCATGGCGAAGTCGTCAACGAGCTCGCCCTCCTTGAAGGCGATGTTCTCGAAGTCCGCCCGCAGCTTCTGCGCGTTCGCCTCGCGCACGCGGTTGCTGCCGAGGCGCTGGGTACGGATGGCTTCCCACGCCTCCTTGGCGCTTGCCTTCGCCGCGAGCATGCCTTGCATCTCCGGCGGCATGGCACGCATGAGTGCTGCCACGGCTTTCCGGTCCTCCTTTCTCTCGACCAGGTCGTCCTCCATGGGAACCCAGAGGCTCGCCGCATGGAGGTTACACTCCATGATCAACGCCCACTCGCTGTAGTTCGAGCGCGTGAGCATCGGGAAGGTGATGGGTACGCTACCGCTGACTACGGTCTCGCGCACGATCTCCCTAACCACGACCTCACCGCGACGGCCGCGCTTGGACCGGCTGCGCCCTCGCTGCTCCTCCGGAGGCGGCGACTGGGAGCCGTCCTGTGATGGTTGCGTCCTGAAACCACCCGAGATGGTGAGCTGCTACTTTTCTTGTGCATCGGCCATAGCTAC
>NW_021232944.1:0-2841 GCF_002162155.2 Triticum dicoccoides | reverse complement strand
TGCGGGGTGTGTACGTCATGAGCATGTGGCTTGTGGCGTTTGCGCTATTGTGACATCGCAAGTATGCTTATGCATATCGATATGCTGCAGCGTTTAATAAGTTTGAGAAATTTCTTGTTCCCTAATTGGCGCTTCTTGTATGTTTTCAGTGTTGGTGCTAAGAAAGTGAATCTCTCCTGCAACCGCTTCCGTCAGTTTTATGAGGCAAAAAGTAAAGAAGGGTCAATATTCAGTACCTTATTTATATTTATTAACAAGTAATTATTCTCCTCTCTATGTATTTTTATAATTTTGCATGTAAACCCGGCGAGCTGATTTCGTATATTTAACTCATACCAATCTAGTATTCTTAAGATCTAACCTGCTTCTTCAATTCATGTGCAATGACGTGATTTGTAGAACTCAGTTCATTACCTGAATGTGCTAATCTTTGATTATTATCTTGTAACTTGTTGTCTCTAGACTTCTGTAGATAGCACAACTGAACTCTTAGATGGCTAGTGTGTTTTTTTCCGAACAGAGGGTTACATTTTCTGAACCATTTTCATTCAGTTCGCTCGACGTCTCCAGAATTTGACAATGTGCATGTTTACGTTATTCCAGGTGTCTCATGGCATTGGCGCTTGTCACGAATGAGTTTTCTGATGTGCGCGACAAGCTCCACACCATGATACGGGTAACACCTTTTGTGCATACGTTGGCTTTTGACTTCCAACTTGTGACTAGTATCATAATATATCCATAGATTGGTCATATATCCTCATTTAGGGTAAGAAAGAATAATTTTCTGGTGTTCAAATTTATCTAGATATACTTTTCGGTTTTCTAATACACTTAAGTCGAGGTCTTTGAAATGTGTATGTCTTATTTTTGTCATCACTTGTACTAGATGTATGGGGTAGCTCTAAGAAGTGGAATTTCTTTGTTTCCCATCATAACTTAACAAGTATTGGAGTAAGATGCGGACCAACTTGTAACTGATTTGTGAAACCATGTGACCTGAGTCGTAGACCGGCCGTAGTCATTAACCTGCTATTCTTTTGTGCAGTTGGAGCAGCAGATCGCGGCCATTGGTCCTCAGTAGTAGAATTTGAAGCAAAAAGATGATGGCCTGTGTGATTCCTGGCATGTAGACGTGTTCAAGGAGTGTCTGTGTTTGGAGGGCATGCTCATAACCCTGTTAAAGAAACTTGTTGTCATGTGTGTCTGTCAACTATATGCACTTGCGTGTCATAGATGCCCGCAGGCTGTGTGTAAACTCTATGCTTGGTTTGGTTACACAGTACACACTTTGGGTGGCTCCTCGACTGATGTTCCTCTTCTGACCAGGTTATTTCACAGAGACAACTCTGAGTTGCCATGAGTAGCTACTCATGCCCCTTCGTCTAGGGTATGTTTGACTGATAAACAAAGTCAACTCTACCATTTTTTTGAGGAAATTATAACAAAAAAATGTTCAAGACCAAGCTTTGGCTCTTGGTTGGTTAGATATTTACCAAAATCATTAGTACAACCAGTCCATGCCCTTCCTGTTCCGTGCGTAAGGCGACATATAGGGTGAGCAAACATGCAACCTCTCCAATCATATTTCGGCTAGGTCCACTTACATTTATCTTTTGTCGCTGGCACGAGTTGGTTCCGCTGTTTTTATGTTCTGTTGGTACTTTTTTATTTGGACTTTTATAACTACCAAATGTTCGGATTTTAGCAATAGGCAAAAACTATTCTTATTCCATTCTAATTGTATACATGCATGCATTAAAATAATTAATTTTCCTTTCACATGCGCTCCTGCCTCTAATTACATGCATATGTGCACTAAAAGACGAAAAGATGATCTCATCCTAGATTTTTTTTAAATTTCAAAATGTTTTGTAGCTCAAACCGTCGCTTCGATTGAAAAACCTCATTTTTTGGCCGGTATACCGAGATGTGTTGTTCGTCGGCCTCCTCTGCCACCAGAACCTCGCAGCATCACTGCTGCAGCAAACTGTCTAATCTGCCGCCCAGAGGAGAGAGAAGATATGTTGGGGCGGGGTGCTGAAAGGTGATGCAGGACACCATCTAGCAGGCAAACCCAAAGTCCATCTTGGAGGTATTGGATGAATTTTCTTGGAAGTAGCAATCCATTAAAGATACTCTGCTGAAGCAAACTGAGAAGGGCTTGGAAAGGTCAGAGAAAAATGTTATTGTCAGAGGTGCCAAAACTAATAGGGATGATGTCAAAATAAACATAGTTCGGCGGCTCCAAAAAAGAGTCGTGTACAGTTCGGAAGCTATAGGAAACATGGTTCGCTCATCATGGCCTACTCACTCCTAAAAGTCGTAGTACTGGGTGGAAAAACTCAGAGTAACTCGGCACTGAAACAAAAAAAAGTTGAGTTGCTAGAGTGAAATACTTGAGAATTTTGGTTGAGGATCTTATCTTGGAGTTCGACCACATATACTTTGCTTTTCTCCTCTTGATAGTATGACTATTCTACACTCTGTGTGAATCTTGGAATCACTAAAAGCCTATAAAACTGTACTTTAAGAACTTGAGGCACACAACCACTTGAAGAAATAGTTGTACTGGTCAACCTTGATGTTTCCACTAAGGTTTATGGACTAATTTCCTAAGATAAACTCATAAAACGTTCATTATCTCAATTGCTTTCTCCTTAATCACAAAAACCTATATTAAGGGTATATAAGTTGTGCTTTCAATGTTGTAGTTTAGCCACGAGTTTGAAGTATTATTGTTAACTTTATGTCATATTTGTGTCGTTTTAGAACCAGCATGTTCATTTTTTATTTTAATTCGAACTCCAAACATTAGTTAATGCATGATCTAAAATGTTC
>NW_021232943.1:0-388 GCF_002162155.2 Triticum dicoccoides | reverse complement strand
GACGAGGATGAGGAGGTTATGCCGGCTGCTAGGGATCTGAGGTTGGCAAAATTCGTGGCTTCGAGGGAAGATGAGTCGGAAGATGATGAACCGGGGGAGACGAGCGCCATCAGGAGGAAATGGAGCACTGCTGCTCTGAGGAACTGTGATATGAAGAGAGATAGGAGACCGCTCAAGTCCTACGAGGAGGAAAGCGATGATGATATCACTGGTAGAATCCAAGAGCTGCGAGAGGAGATAAGAAACAGGGAGGTGCTGGGTGCTGAGAGGAGGCGGTACGAGTCAAGGGGTGAATCTGTGTTTACCAATAAAAGGTTACACTCTCGCCGTTATCTCTGATGTTGTTTATTTTCCTCGTAACCAATTGCCTCATTTGTTGTGTGGCCTG
>NW_021232942.1:0-2317 GCF_002162155.2 Triticum dicoccoides | reverse complement strand
GAGGTGCCTTCCCCCTTGAGGACTCTTCCCTCTAGGGTTCCCTAGGCGCATGGGCCTCTTGGGGCTGGTGCCCTTGGCCCATGTAGGCCAAGGCGCACCCCCTACAGCCCATGTGGCCCCCCGGGGCAGGTGGCCCCACCTGGTGGGCCCCCGGGACCCTTCCGGTGGTCCCGGTACAATACCGATGACCCCGAAACTTGTCCCGATGGCCGAAACAGGACTTCCTATATATAAATCTTTACCTCCGGACCATTCCGGAACTCCTCGTGACATCCGGGATCTCATCCGGGACTCCGAACAACATTCGGTAACCACATACAAGCTTCCTTTATAACCCTAGCGTCATCGAACCTTAAGTGTGTAGACCCTACGGGTTCGGGAGACATGCAGACATGACCGAGACGTTCTCCGGTCAATAACCAACAGCGGGATCTGGATACCCATGTTGGCTCCTACATGTTCCACGATGATCTCATCGGATGAACCACGATGTCAAGGACTTAATCAATCCCGTATTCAATTCCCTTTGTCCAGCGGTATTTTACTTGCCCGAGCTTCGATCGTCGGTACACCGATACCTTGTTCAATCTCGTTACCGGCAAGTCTCTTTACTCGTTCCGTAACACATCATCCCATGATCAACCCCTTGGTCACATTGTGCACATTATGATGATGTCCTACCGAGTGGGCCCAGAGATACCTCTCCGTTTACACGGAGTGACAAATCCCAGTCTCGATCCGCATAAAACAATAGATACTTTCGAAGATACCTGTAGTGCACCTTTATAGTCACCCAGTTACGTTGTGACGTTTGATACACCCAAAGCACTCCTACGGTATCCAGGAGTTACACGCTCTCATGGTCAAAGGAAGAGATACTTGACATTGGCAAAACTCTAGCATACGAACTACATAATCTTTGTGCTAGGCTTAGGATTGGGTCTTGTCCATCACATCATTCTCCTAATGATGTGATCCCGTTATCAACGACATCCAATGTCCATAGCCAGGAAACCATGACCATCTGTTGATCACAACGAGCTAGTCAACTAGAGGCTCACTAGGGACATATTGTGGTCTATGTATTCACACGTGTATTATGATTTCCGAATAATACAGTTATAGCATGAATAAAAGACTATTATCATGAACAAAGAAATATAATAATAACTTATTTATTATTGCCTCTAGGGCATATTTCCAACAGTAATGAGAATGAGATAGATTTTTTGGTCAAGGCTCTAAAACAACTTGGGTTTGACCGGCCTATGGTTGCTCCAAAGTTATCGAGTTTTGTCGACCCTCTCGTGTCAGATGAGGAGGATTTGGATGTTGATGCCAATCATGAAGGCAAGCTTCTCTCTCATTTGGTTAAAGACACGACTGAAGTAGACCTTGACGATATTGTACGCGACACTACGCTTTTTGAGCTTGCCGCGTCGGTGCGCAAGAACAAGTCTAACTCAGCAAAGAAAAGAGGGAGCTCTTCTAAGAAGCCAAAGGTCTCTAAACATAATGTTGGTTCATCATGAGAGGCATGTTCTGGAATAGCAGAGGTCTTGGTGACTTGGCTAAACACAAACAAATTGCCGATTGTGTGAAGAATCATACGTTGGACTTTGTGGCTATCACTGAGTCGGCTAAACGAGATTTTCCAACAAGTGATCTGGACCACTTTTCATGTGGTTTTGATTACGAATGGCCCGTCTTACCACCGGCCGGGAGGTCCCCGGGAATATTGTTAGGTATTAACTCTACATACTTACAACTATTGTCCACGTCAAAGGGGGAGTATCATATCAAGTTCCACCTTAGAAATAAGTCCGACAACTTCATCTGGAGTCTAGTGGCTGTATATGGCGCCGCTCAAGAGGAGTTTAAGTCTGCATTTCTAAAAGAACTGGTTAATACCTGTTGAGACAATCCCCATCCCATGTTAATCGTTGGGGGGGGGGGGGATTTTAATATCCTTCGATATCAGCAGTAAAAAAACAATGATCGATTTGGCACTAGGTGGCCTTCCCTCTTTAATGTTGTTATTGACAAACTAGATCTGAAGGAGATCATGATGTCTGGTCGTCAGTATACCTGGGCCAATAACCGATTGGTGCCAACCTTTAAAAAACTGGTCCGGGTGCTAATTACCACCGACTGGGAATATAAATATCCCCTAGCCTTTGTTCGGGCGCTAGAAAGAATCGAGGCCTTATCGGATCACGCTCCGTTGCTAACCGATTTTGCACAACCAACCCCAAGGTCTAACCGTCACAAGTTTAAATTTGAACTGGGATGGCTCACTAGAGAGGGATTTCATGAG
>NW_021232941.1:0-1235 GCF_002162155.2 Triticum dicoccoides | reverse complement strand
TGCCTTCCTCTTTGCCTCCTGCTGTCACTAACATTTTACAGGAGTTCGCTGACGTTTTTCCACAAGACGTGCCACCGGGATTACCGCCTATTCGAGGGATTGAGCATCAGATTGACTTAATTCCCGGTGCTTCACTGCCAAACCGTGCACCATACCGTACCAATCCAGAGGAGACGAAGGAGATTATGCGTCAAGTACAAGAGCTTCTCGACAAAGGTTATATACGCGAATCCCTTAGTCCTTGTGCTGTTCCTATTATTCTAGTGCCGAAAAAGGATGGTACATCACGTATGTGTGTTGATTGTAGAGGCATTAATAATATTACTATTCGTTATCGTCATCCTATTCCTAGGCTAGATGATATGCTTGATGAATTGAGTGGCTCTACAATATTCTCCAAAGTTGATTTGCGTAGTGGCTACCATCAATTTCGTATGAAATTGGGAGATGAATGGAAAATAGCATTTAAAACTAAGTTTGGATTATATGAGTGGTTAGTCATGCCTTTTGGGGTTAACTAATGCACCTAGTACTTTCATGAGATTAATGAACGAAGTTTTACGTGCTTTCATTGGACGATTTGTGGTAGTTTACTTTGATGACATATTGATTTATAGCAGATCTTTGGAAGAACATTTGGAACATTTACGTGCTGTTTTTATTGCTCTACGTGATGCACGTTTGTTTGGTAACCTTGGGAAGTGCACCTTTTGCACCGACCGAGTATCTTTTCTTGGCTATGTTGTTACTCCACAGGGAATTGAAGTTGATAAAGCCAAGACTGAAGCTATTGAGAGTTGGCCGCAGCCCAAAACGGTCACACACGTGAGGAGTTTTCTTGGCCTCGCTGGATTCTATAGGCGTTTTGTGAGAGATTTCAGCACCATTGCTGCACCTCTCAATGAGCTTACAAAGAAAGATGTGCCTTTTCTTTGGGGTACCGCACAGGAAGAAGCCTTCACGGTATTGAAAGATAAGTTGACACATGCTCCTTTACTCCAACTTCCTGATTTTAATAAGACTTTTGAGCTTGAATGTGATGCTGGTGGAATTGGATTAGGAGGTGTGTTATTACAAGATGGCAAACCTGTTGCATACTTTTCTGAAAAATTGAGTGGGCCTAGTCTGAATTATTCTACTTATGATAAAGAATTATATGCTCTTGTTCGGACTTTAGAAACATGGCAACATTATTTATGGCCCAAAGAATTTGTTATACATTCTGATCATGAATC
>NW_021232940.1:0-595 GCF_002162155.2 Triticum dicoccoides | reverse complement strand
GGAGATTGTTGAATCTGTGGCTGGGTGTTTCAGTTCTGCAAGCAGTCATATGCTCGTTAGATTAGCTCAGTTCAGGAAAATCCTATGGGAGGAATAGATGCGACCGTTGACTGCAGGATATGTTGCTTGGTTGTTCACGGCCTTCCTAGATGAGTATGAATTATATCTCACAGACCATAATAAATCAATGATTATCCTATAACTTTGACATGCGATTGGGTTAGATTGGATATGATCGTGATATGCTCTATATTGTTATGTTTGACGAATCATAGTTCTAATATTGCGCCTACACCAGGTTCTTCGTCCACCCCCATCTACTTTTGTGTAATTTTCTGTGAAAATCAGTGATGGTTTATTTATTTGACTATGTAATTCTACAGACTGCATGATACAGAAATAACCAAAAGCGTTCATTGTAACATCATACAACTACTTTCTCCTCTGATGTCATGCTTCTGGTGCAGAGTAGTGATTTCTTTCTCTTTACCAGAAAATCAATTCTGTAGGTTAAGTACTAGCACGTATACATTCATTGTTCTTTACAAAAAGAAATAAATGCTAAAACAGATCATGGGAGCTTTCAAAGAAAAAA
>NW_021232939.1:0-416 GCF_002162155.2 Triticum dicoccoides | reverse complement strand
ATATGGCCATCATCATCTTGTGCCTTTGATCTCCATCTCCATAGCACCGTCATGATCACCATCATCACCGGCTTGACACCTTGATCTCCATCGAAGCATCGTTGTCGTCTCACCAACTATTGCTACTACGACTATCGCTACCGCTTAGTGATAAAGTAAAGCAATTACAGGGCGATTGCATTGCATACAATAAAGCGACAACCATATGGCTCCTGCCAGTTGCCGATAACTTCGTTACAAAACATGATCATCTCATACAATAAAATATAACATCATTTATTGACCATATCACATCACAACATGCCCTGCAAAAACAAGTTAGACGTCCTCTACTTTGTTGTTGCAAGTTTTACGTGGATGCTACGGGCTAAGCAAGAACCGTTCTTACCTACGCATCAAAACCACAACGATATTTT
>NW_021232938.1:0-804 GCF_002162155.2 Triticum dicoccoides | reverse complement strand
TACTATTTCTCATCGGTTTGTATTTCATACTGTCATTTCCAGTTGTGTCTAAAACAGTATTGCTACATAGACTGACATAGTTCTTAACTGCAGTCATGCGTTTACTACAAGGAATTTGAAGAAGCCTTCTTTTGTTACCAAACATTGCAGGGAACTAGACTTTCTCAACATGGGACAACCTGGAGCAACTCATAATGCAGATTGACTTATGGTGCACTGTCTGATTGGTTCAACATTTTCTGAAGGTTACTAGTAGCTACCAAAGATCAAAGGTAACATCTGATGGTTCCTAACGTTTCAGTGACTGTGCTACAGACAATTTAGTGGTCATTCAGAAGGCGGGCATGTTTGAAATTTCAGGTATTATATCTACGAGCACAAGAAATGAGATTAGAGTGGGGTGCCTCTGCAGGCTGCAGCTGAAGAGAACAAACATGCCAAACATCCTGTTAGTGCCTCTCGGACACTGACTGTTCTGAAGTGAAGTGTGGATCCCTTTCCGAGCCAGTTAGAAGCTTGCAGTGACTCGACGACTCCAAGCATCTGAAGCGTGGACTGGGATCATTCATACTCATAAGTCATAACTGGTCAGTTCAGCAACAACTCCTTTTTATTGGAATCTTGTTACCTATTCAACATATATTTGCAATTTCTGATGTTGTTGTCGGCCTCCGAACACATACATTCAGAATTGAGAAGTGGAAGATCCAAACGGGCTATATATCACAAGCTGCTGTTCAATTTTCCCAAGTTTGTATCTTCTTGTTGGCCTTTTAAAATATGCTCACTGGTCAGATCAAGTGG
>NW_021232937.1:0-1451 GCF_002162155.2 Triticum dicoccoides | reverse complement strand
GCCTCAAGCCATCTGTCAGAATCTAGGCTCATAATAGCTTCTTCATAGTTAGTAAGTTCACCTTGGTCTAGTAGCATGATTTCCAGAACAAGATTACTGTACCACTTTGGTGCGGATCATGCTCTGGTTGACCTATGAAGTTCAGTAGTAACTTTATCTGAAGTTTCATGATCATCATCATTAGCTTCCTCTCTAATTGGTGTAGGCATCACGGGAACGGATTTTTCTGATGTGCTACTTTCTAATTCGAGAGAAGGTACAATTACCTTGATAACCCACAAGTATAGGGGATCGCAACAGTTTTGGAGGGTAGAGTATTCAACCCAAATTTATTGATTCAACACAAGGGGAGACAAAGAATATTCTCGAGTATTAGCAGTTGAGTTGTCAATTCAACCACACCTGGATAACTTAATATCTGCAGCAAAGTATTTAGTATCAAAGTAGTATGGAAGTAACAGTAACAGTGGCAAAAGTAACAGTAGCAGTTTTCTAGTAATTGTAACAGTGGCAGCGGTAAAGTAACTAAGCAAAGATCAATATGTGAAAAGCTCGTAGGCATTGGATCAGTGATGGATAATTATGTCGGATGTGATTCCTCATGTAATACTTATAACATAGGGTGACACAGAACTAGCTCCAATTCATCAATGTAATGTAGGGATGTATTCCAAATATAGTCATACATGCTTATGAAAAAGAACTTGCATGACATCTTTTGTCCTAGAAAGTTGTTCATCAAGAAATTCACCTAATGGCACAGTAGTATCAAGCATAGAAGTAGTTTATCGTAAGTATCATGCATAGCAGAAGTGGCATCATCAATGACATGCGACATATCTGAATTAATAGCAGAAGCAGGTTTAGGTCTCGCAAGTTTACTCATAACAGAAGGAGAATCAAGTGCAGAGCTAGACGACAGTTCCTTACCTCCCCTCGTAGCTGAGGGATAAATCTTAGTTCTTTTGTCCTTCAAGTTCTTCATAGTGATCAGCAGATATAAATCCCAAGTGACTCAAAGAATAGAGCTATGTGTTGGGGAACGTAGTATTTCAAAAGATTTCCTACGCACATGCAAGATCATGGTGATGCATAACAACGAGAGGGGATAGTGTCGTCCACGTACCCTCGTAGACCGTAAGCGGAAGCGTTATGACAACGCGGTTGATGTAGTAATACGTCTTCACGATTGACCGATCCTAATACCGAACGTACGTCACCTCCGCGATCTGCACACGTTCAGCTTGATGACGTCCCACGAACTCACGATCCAGTAGAGCTTTGAGGGAGAGTTCCGTCAGCACGATGGCATGATGATGGTGTTGATGAATCTACCGACGCAGGGCTTCGCCTAAGCACCGCTATGATATGACCGAGGTGGATTATGGTGGAGGGGGGCACCACACACGGCTAAAGATCAATGATAAACTTGTGTGTCTTGGGGTGCCCCC
>NW_021232936.1:0-393 GCF_002162155.2 Triticum dicoccoides | reverse complement strand
CTCCTAAAGAATGTCATCTTAAGGCCGTGAAAAGGATAGTGAGATATTTAATTCATACACCAAATTTTGGCATTTGGTATCCTAAGAGGGCCTCTTTCGATCTTGTTGGCTACTCCGACTCTGACTATGCCGGAGACAAGGTTGATAGAAAGTCCACTTCGGGTACTTGTCAATTTCTTGGTAGATCTCTTGTGTCTTGGTCCTCCAAGAAACAAAACTCGGTGTCCTTATCTACAGCTGAAGCGGAGTACATTGCCGCTGGTTCATGTTGTGCTCAATTACTTTGGATGACCCAAACTCTTAAAGATTATGGGATATATGTGAAACATGTTCCATTGCTTTGTGACAATGAAAGTGCTATCAAAATTGGTCATAATCCCGTGCAACATTCTC
>NW_021232935.1:0-1917 GCF_002162155.2 Triticum dicoccoides | reverse complement strand
AAAAAAACTTACCAGGGTATCTCCATGGTAGTTACCGTAGTTCAACACGTGCACTAGTGGCACGTATTGACCATAATGTTGAGGAGTTCGATTGTAGACATTGTAATTCTCAAGATCAGTACAAAATGCGATCAGATGATTTTTCTCCTTATAAGTTAATTCGGAGCCATCGGTGTAGTGGATTTTGTCTACCATTTTCCGCACGTTCTTTGAAGAATGAATATAAGCTGTCAATGGAAACAAATTGTCAACTATTTTGAAATAAACAATATAAATTACTTAATAATTATGTTAAGCTCACATGGGGGAAGAATTGGAGGTGTATCCACAAGGACCCAAATGCCCATATTGTCTTGCTGGATTGTAGGATCACCAAGATCCATGGTAGCATACCCTCATCAAAACCATACGTCTCGCAAAGTGCTTCCCAATTTTTGCAACCAAAATGGGTTACACTCTCAACATTGTACAACTTTACTTGAAAATCCACACCATGATGGGTCCTTAGGAGAATTTTTTGGTTTCCATACTTCCATGGTCTTGCATAGCATGGGATAAGCTAGTCGAATTGGAAAATATGAAAAATACACGTTTAAAATAGTTGAAGTCGTGCTTAATTACGAAAAAAACTATTGTCGTCGTTGTGTACCGTATGAACATCGAAGGTCTCCTCGAGCTTAATGCTGAAGCGCCGATCTTCCTCTAGCTCAATGAACCTGTCGCACATACCTCGGTCATCGTGGCACCAGTCGCACTCCCCCGGGCGATTTTCGTCGTCCGAGTACGACATTTCCGGCCTAAGTTCATAATTCAAATATTAAATACATGTACTAAAAAACCTAAATTAGATCATTATTATTAATCACGGGTTGACTATCAGTGATGGTACATAGCTCCTCCTTTCATTCCCGATTGCATTATTACAACAAATTGTCTAGCACACGGGAATGAAGGAGAAGCTACCCCCACGATGGCGTGGATGATGGAAGGGGCTCCTAGATTTCTGCAAAGAATGCTCTTCAATTTTAGCATTCAAAGTAGAAGTACTTTTCCAACATGAGCATTCAATAAGCAAAACCAAATCGTAAAATAAAGTAGTATTCAAATTAGCATGCATTCAATTATAAGCAAAAGTACATCATCTCTTGTGTCCGTACATCGTCGAATACTCCTCGAATACTATCATACATATAGCATCGCTAATTAATACAGCTAGAACCGTAGCGCCCGACGGCTATCGTCGCGGGCGGTGGACACCCAAAGATAAGGAACAATCACATGATCATAGCTCCAGTGAGATCCCTGAAGAACCTGCCAGGTATTGTCGAACCTACCCTCCAACGCAACCATGTAGCGACGGACGTGCTCATCCTCCTCGCTGACACGGTGACGTACCACCTCCGCGATGTCCGGAAGCCTCGGCACCGTCACTGGCCCACGCAACCGCCACCAAACAAGGATCGGGTCAACAACGGGCTGCCTCCTCACCAACCTACGTCCCCCAGAAGGTAGCACCTCCCAATACCAACCCGGCGGAGCCCAGTCCCGAACAGGGCCCTAATCAAGCAGGCCTCCACCGCCGAGTCGACGACGACGAGGATGCGGGATAGGCATCATCGACGTCGATGCGGGAACTACTTCTACATATAGTTAAATAAAGTAGTTTTATTAATTAAATCAACTAGTTCAACTACTAAGCACTTACTATAAATAAATAAAGTAGTACTTACTAAAAATAAACTACTTCTATATATAGTAAAATAAATTGGTTTATTAAATCAACTAGCTAGTTCAACTATATATGAAGCACTTACTATAAATAAAATAAAGTAGTACTTACTAAAAATAAACTAGTTTAACTATAGTTCTATTATTTTTCTAACTAATTAGATTAAACACTTTCTCTTCTTATTTTTT
>NW_021232934.1:0-618 GCF_002162155.2 Triticum dicoccoides | reverse complement strand
CACTAGACGCATTGCCCTGCACTTGATATCTACCTAGAATATGCATTGACGCGTCTGCAAGAAAACAAACTCGGCATTGTCCCCCACCTGGCTCAGATGAACAGTGTCGGTGCAATCTGACATCCTCAAACTATCAAACATGCCATGCAAACAGATGGTATCCACGAGCAACCATGTGTCTCCGTTGTGGAGCCATATGCCAAGTTGAAGCTCCTTGACATGGATGAGATAAATTTTGGAAACATCATCAGCCCTTGAGAACATTGTGTCAGAAGAACCATACTCCAATCCTTGTGGGAGCTGAATCACCGATAAACTTGAAGTTGTCATATCTAGGACAATAACGCCTCTCATCGCAGCGGCCATATAGATTTTACTGCCAACAACCACGGGTTCTATGTCCAGTCATAGAGGAGCGAGATGTGCACTGGTTGAATAAAGCACAGACCAAACACCATCTCCCAACATATATACTTGCACCTTGGTCATCATCGGGTTCATTCCGTCCCAATCAGGCTCCACATACACCATAAAGTAGGATAAGCAGTTGATTCCTTCTTTGGAGAGGATTTCACTGAAACTACCACGCGATGGTTCGGAGATTATGAATGGTTGGAC
>NW_021232933.1:0-1291 GCF_002162155.2 Triticum dicoccoides | reverse complement strand
TCTCTTACCGGGAAATGTCTCCTAGTGTTACCGCTGAGCCATGGTAGCTTGCTACTGCTCTGGAACACTTAGGCTGGCCGGCATGTGTCCTTCTTCGTTCCTGTGTCTGTCCCTTCGGGGAAATGTCACGCGATGAATACCGGAGTCCTGTTAGCCCGCTACAGCCCGGTTCACCGGAGTCCTGCTAGCCCAGTGCTACAGCCTGGATTCACTCGCTGATGACCGACACGTTCGATGCTGGGTCATGGATGCCTGTCCCTGTAAGTCTGTGCCACTTTGGGTTTACGACTAGCCATGTCAGCCCGGGCTCCTTATCATATGGATGCTAGCGACACTGTCATATACGTGTGCCAAAAGGCGCAAACGGTCCCGGGCAAAGGTAATGCGACACCCATGGGGATACCGTGCGTGAGGCCGCAAAGTGATATGAGGTGTTACATGCTAGATCGATGTGGCATTGAGTCGGGGTCCTGACAGCATTGGTATCAGAGCTTGACTGCCTGTAGGATTACCAAGCCAAACTGGTCGAAGTTGAGTCTAGAAAATTCTTTAGTTATATAAGGGAATTGATTGTGGGATGGAACGTAAGGCTCTTTTTACTCCTTATACCTCATGCCCTTCTGATCTGAGTCATCTTATCTTTCCTGCGGGGATTAAGAACTAGGCTACCTCTTCTTTCTATTAGGATCACGTGTTACTAATCAGTAGACTTATAAGATTGTTGGATTTAAGTCTCAGTTCAGCTCCTACTACTTCCGCATGTTAATTGTTGATCTCGGAATCTTGATATTGTGCTTCTGAATGGTTATACCACCATTTTTGTGATTGTCTCAAATCTTTTTGAGCAATTATAGCCGTTATGCTGTCCGAGTCATCCCAGGTTTCTAAATAGTCCGATGCATTTGCAAATCCCTTCCTTCTGTTTCCGATGTTCCCATGGGCCAGATTAACCACACTAATCGGTGTGTTGAGGTAATTATTGCCTCGACATATATGTTGGAATTATTATTATGACCCTAAGTGCTTAGGGGATCATCTAGTGGTCTAGCCATGATTTGTGTCCTAGTGTGAAGATTCTGGCCTTTATTCTCGGAAGCATCCCGTGATGCTACTTAGTAGTAGGTATTCTGTTCCTGGGTTCTTGAACCCGAGATTCACTCTACCTACTTCATGTTGATAGTAATTGCTAGTGCCTTTAGGATATTAGTAACCTTTGCGATAGTCCTTGAAGTCCGTGGTATCTTCTTCTTCCAAATACC
Organism: Triticum dicoccoides; assembly: GCF_002162155.2. Classification (NCBI taxonomy): domain Eukaryota; kingdom Viridiplantae; phylum Streptophyta; class Magnoliopsida; order Poales; family Poaceae; genus Triticum; species Triticum dicoccoides. The sequence goes on along the minus strand of NW_021232933.1, from coordinate 32 downwards.
ATGAACTACTTATGGCAGAAGTTCCTCGTTGA
>NW_021232932.1:0-6273 GCF_002162155.2 Triticum dicoccoides | reverse complement strand
AAGACGGTGTCCATCATGGACTTGCCATCCACCTTGAGATCACAGGTGTAGTCCGCGATCCCGAGGTGATTGGCATTGAGTCCATGTTCCACCATCCCCTTGCACTTGAAGACCTCCTGCTCCATAGATTTGAGCCTGGCCTCGACGGTTCCCGTCCCTTTGGGGCCCTACACATCGCGGATGTGGAGCACCCCCTCACGCATATCGATAGCTTGAGGGTGCTGCATCACCTCCCACAAATATGGGTTGATGACATTCTCGAAGAACTTGTCCTTGGAGGAGCTTGAAGCGGCCATGGTGAATTAGATCGATCAGAAAATAGCGACAAAAGAAAACAGAAGATTTCTCCGCAATTCGTGGTAAATAGGTTTGGGGGTATATAAAGATTTTCTTATCTTGGGAAACAATCAAACAGGAGAAAAACGGAGTCCAAAAGGTACCCGAGGTGGGCACAACCCACCTGGGCGCGCCTGGCTTGCCAGGCGCGCCCTGGTGTCTTGTGCCCACCAGGGGTGCCTTCCTGGTTGTTTCTTATTTCCCTATTTTTAATATATTCCAAAACTGATAGAAATTTTTTTGCGGATTTTTCGGAGTCTGTTACTTACTGTATCACATACCTCCTCTTTTTTCACGATTCTGGAGTGTTCTAGAAGGTTTCTTTTATGTGTTCTTCTAGTGTCATAGTTTGGATAATATTTCTTTCAACATTAACTAGCAAAAGGGCCCGTGCGTTGCAACGGGAGAAAAAAATATAATCTTCAACGGTCATGACCACATTTTGTTGCATCAGCAAGATACACTATCACTCTCAATTTCCTGAAATCATGCCATTTTTTTAAACTCGTGCACATATTGGAAATCGTAAACATTTCTCAAATTTGTGGACACTTTTACAAATTTCCAAACATTTTCTAAAATCAAGAACATTATTTGATTCATGACCATTTGTATAATATTTTAAAACATTTTTTAAAGTGTCAACAATTTTTTAAACAATTTCCTTGAATCGGTGAACATTTCTAGAATCGACGAACATTATTTTAGAAATTGGTGGAAATTTTTTTGAAATCCATGAACATTTTCCAAAATGCATAATCATTTTTGAATCAACGAATATTTAGTGAATGAATAAACTATTTTGTAAGTCATGAATAGTTTTTGAATTTTAAGGATATTTTTCCACTCATAAAGATTTTTTGAATTGGCGAAATTCTGTTCAATTTCATTACAATTTTTTTAATAAATGAACTTTTTATAAAAATCATGAACATTGCGGATTTCCTGAACATTGGTTTTCAAATTTTGGAACATTTTTTGAATAACCATACATTGTTTTACAAAATCATGAACATTTTTTGACTCAACAAACATTTTTTGATTTATTAAACTTTTTATTTCAAAATTATCATTTTTAAAAAATTTCGGACCTTTTTTGAATTCCCTAATTATTTATGATGTATATTGAGAATATAGTAACTTCTGCCAAGAAAATAACTCTAGAAAATCATGCACTTGCACTCACCTTCGCACAGTATTTTTTTCTGTTCCTGCTATACATCACCTTGTATGTGGTCAGATTGTGTTTTTTTATATGAAGGCAATCAGGTGTTGCTTCCATTGATTAAGGAGAGTGTTCAGTACATTGAAATACACTACAAGGAAAGGTGAAAATACAAAGAAAATAAAGAACTCTGGTTCAAGAAAATTATTTATAGAGTATAGTTTTGCTTGCTCGAAGCTTGCTGCAATTGGAAGAAATCCACATATAGCTTGTTCTCAGCGAAACTTTGCAAGGCATCGACGCTATCCGTTCAACAATTATCTCCCCCCCCAAAAAAAAGTAGTATTCTCCTGTGGTCCTATCATGAATTTAGAAATCTTTAGAGAGCCGCATGATTGTTTAGTACTCCAAAAGAATTAAATGTGCCATGGTAATTTAAATTTTTAAACATGCTTTTGCATACGCAATGACGATATGCTCCATTATATCCATTGAAGTAGTGACAAACTGGTTTCTGCAGCCTGTTCAAAAAAAGGGTAATGAATTGTTAGCTCAAGTGTAGGATGAGAAAAATGAGACTGGCATCCACTGAGTGATAGTAGGCAAGATGAATATGTGTTGCTTCTGTTGGAACCAAACCCTTAGCCATGGAATGCATCATCAGTTTACTTACACTATGAGGAAAAATATTAAAAGCTTTTGGCATAAAAACCTGCAATATATTTCTCACTTCTACTGGAAAAACATGTCTAGATGAGCGATATGTCTATGCAAAATTCAGGTAGCAACAACGATAGCAAAATTTAGCTACCACACAGTTCAGCTAGCACCAGCAATGGCAAAATTCAGCTAGCAGTGAAGCCCCACATCATCGCTATCTCATTCTCCTTATCACAGCCCGACCGAGGCCGTGGCAATGGAGAGAGAAAAATCGCATGGGCCTAGCCCAATAAGTATGACTGAAAACCAGCACAGGTCCCGATCCCATTTTTTCACAGGACGCGCTTCAAGCACAATTTCCTCAGCTACCTATATAAAACTACCATCAAGGCTGCCAGACAACACATAAGCTCCTTTTTTTGGAACATCACACATGTCTTGTTAAGAGGAAATGGGCAATAGCACCACCAAGTAAATCAATCTCGGAAAAGAAATAAAGTTTCCATACGTATTTACTGAACTGTGTTACACAAATGTACGTCAGGTCCCTTCCCTATAGTTTCATACTGGAGAACAATGATGTCCTACAATCATCAAAATGGTGAGGTTAATTTACAAAAACTAACATTTTTTGTTATGATGAATCCTTCTAACTGCATCCAAAAGTTGAGATTAAAGCAAATATATGATCCTCGTTCATACAGTGAACTTTTGACAAGAGGTGCCACAATTGGAGTTTGAGTCAGCCAGACACGATACTTTGTGTGGTACAACCTTTGCTATATCTGGAAAATGTAGAATAAGAAAAATCTGAGTACATGTTTTACTTTCGTTTTCCTGATACAACTGCTGAATCCCAGGACACCAGCACACATATTGTCTTCACATTCATTCTCTTTCAATGTTAACAGTTGTCCCAAAATTTGTATTTTGAGTTCGTATCAATCCTGTAGATACACCATTTTTCTAAACGAATAAGATTTGCATCACATGTGTAAAAAAATAATGATTTAAATACTACTGGATATGCCCAACACCAAAGAGTTCTTTTTCCACATAGCAGACTATGATATCCTATAATTTACAAAAAGCTCACATATCCAGTTCAAAGGAGTAGCTCTTCAAAATTGAGCAGTGGCGTAAAAACTGAAATATTTGGTATGCTTTCAGAGCTGGGAGTTGCTAACTTCCCTCTGTTATCTAATTTCTGGGCACATTGGCATACTGGCATGATAAAGACATGGTAACTTTGCTATAATTAAATACATGAACCCGTGTGATTTTACGGGGAAATGCAAGGAATGCCCACCAAGTGCATCGCTGCAAGCATGGGAGTTCCTTGCCTCTCCAGCGACTACCATCTGATTCTCCAATCCGTCAGACTTCAACACCTACATGAGAAGGCTTAAGTTTTCAAAATCAAATGGAAGGTCAAATTCAAGCAATTATTAAGAAATGCTATAACTCAAATCACACTGAAACTGGAGGATCTCCTATCGAGAGGAACCTTGCATTCAGAAGACGTGCCATCATACACATCAATTACAAATATACCAGCTCTCTTCCACACAAAACTGCATTTGACATGGTCGAATTGGCTGAACATTTCGTAAATGAAGAACCTGACTGCTCACAGTTGTACGTTTCTGTAGAGCCATCATCACTGGTAACATTTAGATCTTGCACAAGATCATTAATCTTTTGCTTGACAAGGCAAGAGATTCATTTGGCTGCAGTTCCATCAAAAAGCAACAATCTCAAATACCCATCAGCTCCAATCTTGCTCAGGTTTTTCTAATGACACCATTCAAGTGACTTGCGGTCAAAGTCTAAGTCGACTGATTTTCGTCTTGCATCAGTGCTAAGCCACTCAGTACCGCCGACAAGGGGTAAAAGAGATAATGAACAACACATGCCCTCATACTCTAAAGCTAAATAGTATTCTCTTCAATATTGAACACTGCTAAATACTGACCAAAGTTCCCAAGAGTAACCATTTTAATATGCCAGCTCCTTATTTGTGTGTCAAGTGTAGTATTAGAGCATCATTTCTAAGTTCCAACTAATGGGAGTCCTGAGATCCTCGGCGATAGATATACAGTTTGCCCAAGGTGTTTACAAAACTGACATAAAGAGGATTGTGCAAAGGTATGCTTATTGCTTAGTAGTGCTCAGACCTGAGGAGGGCCGTGCCATGGAAATCATTCTGCAGGTGGAGAGAGACGCGTTTGGTGAGGTACGTGCCTATCGATGTCCCCTTTTGGTGACTGACCTAAAAAACACAATATCGTTGTTATATCATCGAACACGTTGAGAGCACTAAGACATTCAACGATCCAAGGTACGGTAGAAGCTAGCGACATCACCTGCACTAAAAGCTAGTGCACGTGGAACTTGTAACACAACTCTATGTTCAGTTAAGGTTGCTGCTCCTTTCCTATGCTATTTAATTTATTTCCGAGATATAAGCATATGACTCACTAAGTTTGAAGTCTGAACTGTTGCCACCTCTTGGGCAGGAACCACAACACAACATAGAGCAAAATAATTCCCCAATGTTTTTCAGATCGTAGGCTTCAAGAGTAGCTTCAGAACCAAATTCCTTTTCAATGAAACGTTCCAGCAAGAGAAATTCACTTGTTCAGAAACAAAAGAATGAGCAAAAGTTAAAACACAGACACGCACACCTGTAGGCGCTTCAGCCGTGTACGGGAGAGCTCATAATTCTTTGCTCCAAGGAAGGGAAGCAGTGGTGGCTGTGCCCAAGGCAGCGGATATCAGGATGTGGTCGTGATGCCCCTGGCGGAACTAATGTCAACCTCGGGTGACGTAGATTGGTCCTTGATATAGATGAATGAGATGTTGGCGGAGGTCCTGGCTAGCGTCGAGCGAGAGGCCGGAGGTGCAGCCTCCATGGCCGCTACCCATGGCGTGCAGAAGGTTGAGGTCGGTCATGGCAGCGGTCAGCCATCAATCCGGCAGCTTGGCAGAAGGTAACCATGAGGTCACGGAAGGCACTGGTGGGCAGTGCAGGCAGGGCGGCACAAAAATAGGAGCTTCAAGAGGAGGCGCATCGCTCACCCCATGGACGACCGGCGACGGACCCAAGCTGGGCGGAAGGAGAGGGCCATGGATCGGGGCGACCTTGGGTGGTCGCTGCTGACCAGAGAGCGGAGAGATAAGGAGGGGAACAGAGTGGAAATAGGAGGAAGGCGGGTTGAGGGGGAGCACCGGCGTGGCCCTAATCGGCGGCGGCCGGTCTCGGGCGGGAGGCGCGGAGTCGGGTGGTTGGGACGGGGCGTCTCTCACGTGTGGCAGTGTAGAGGGGAAGTTGAGGGAGGAATACCCTAGCGAGTAGTTTTTTACTTGGTGGATGGACTGCGGGTTTAATTTCTAAAAATCACAGGGACCTTTGTGTAAAAACGCCACGATGGTGAACCCGGAGACTCAATCCGTGCTGTATTATTAGGGAGAGATGGGCGTACCCGAGATATAATGTTTTATTCTTTGCCCATTGACAACCTTAGGCTTAGTACCTTCGGCATTATTTATTTTGATAGCTCCAGATCGATAAACCTCCTCGATAACATAAGGTCCTTCCCATTTGGAGATAAGTTTTCCTGCAAAGAATCTGAAATGAGAGTTGTACAAAAGAACATATTCTCCAACTTAGAACTCACGCTTTTGGATTCTTTTATCATGCCATCTTTTAACTTTTTCTTTAAATAACTTGGCATTTTCATAAGCTTGGGTTCTCCATTCATCTAGTGAGCTAATATCAAGAAACCACTTTTCACCGGCAAGTTTGCAATCATAGTTGAGTTCTTTAATTTCCCAAAATGCTTTATGTTCTAACTCAAAAGGCAAATGACAATCTTTTCCATAAACTATTTTGTACGGAGACATACCCATGGATTTTTGTATGTTGTTCTGTAAGCCCAAAGTGCATCGTCTAATTTCTTAGACCAATTCTTTCGGGACCTATTGGCAGTTTTTTGTAAAATTAATTTTATTTCTCTATTGCTAAGTGCAACTTGACCACTAGATGGAGCATGATAGGGGGATGCAATTCTATGGTTGACATCATACTTAGCAAGCATTTTAAGGAAAGC
>NW_021232931.1:0-682 GCF_002162155.2 Triticum dicoccoides | reverse complement strand
CGGCCTGTTTATTGGACTATTACTCAGTTTTAGGTTCCTGGAGTGATTTCCACGATTGACGAACCTCGGGTTGCATTTACGTGTCGGTTATCAACACTCACAATTTTGGCTATTCTGGTCGATTTCGTGGACTATTACTCGCCGGTTTGGGGTCCCAGATCGATTTTCTAAATTGAAGATCCCCGGGGTGCCTTTACGTGTCCGTCGTCAACACTCACAGTTTTGGCCAATTCAGACCCGTTTCTTGGATTATTACTCACCGTTTTGGGGTCCGTTAGCGATTTCCATAGTTGTTGAACCCCAAGGTGCTTACATGCCGGTCATCAACACTCGCGGTTTTGGCCAATTCTGGTCCGTTTCATGGAATTTCTCACTATTTTGGGGTCCCGGGGTGATTTCCACGATTCACGAACCCCGGGGTGCGTTTACGTGTCGGTCATCAACACTCGCGGTTTTTGTCGATTCTGACCTCTTGCGTGGATTATTACTTATCGTTTTGGGGTCCCAAAGCAATTTCCATGGTTGTTGAACCCCAATATGCGCTTTCGTGTCGGTCATCAACAATCGCAGTTTTGGCCGGCTCTGGCCCATTTCTTGGATTATTACTCAGTTTTAGGTTCCTGGAGTGATTTCCACGATTGACGAACCCCGGGGTGCGTTTATGTGTCGGTCATCAACACTC
>NW_021232930.1:0-771 GCF_002162155.2 Triticum dicoccoides | reverse complement strand
AATATTTTTTAAACTTATTTGAACTCCATACTTCTTTTGTGTTCAGTATGCAGCATTCAAAGCGACGTCATCAATTTCCAACATGTTCTGACATCATTTGTTGTTTTTCGGTCATTTACCTAATTATTTAGAGAGCTAAATGGCCGTGAAATTGAAAATCACTACAAAATGAATTCTGAAAATGTTGAAACTTGGCATGGTATCATCATTTCGCCCGCATAGCTTGTGCGAGAGAGTAGAGAGGGTCACGGCAAAAACTGGATGCACTTCGTGTACAAACTGGACAAACTCTTTCGGAGTATCAGGGTTTCAGACGAGAACTCATCTGTTACACGGGCACTTCGATGTTTTTTAAACTTATTTGAACTCCGGACTTCTTTTGTGTTCAGTATGCAGCATTCAAAGCGACGTCATCAATTTCCAACATGTTCTGACATCATTTGTTGTTTTTCGGTCATTTACCTAATTGTTTAGAGAGCTAAATGACTGTAAAATTGTAAATCACTACAAAATGAACTCCGAAAATGTTAAAACTTGGCATGGTATCATCATTTCACCCGCATAGAATGTGTGAAAGAGTAGAGGGTCACGGCAAAATTTGGACGCACTTTGTGTACAAATTGGACAAACTCTTTCAGAGTAAAAGGGTTTCGGACGAGAACTCATTTGTTACACGGGCACTTCAATGTTTTTTAAACTTATTTGAACTCCGGACTTCTTTTGTGTTCAGTATGCAGCATTCAAAGCAACGTCATCAATTTCCAACATGTT
>NW_021232929.1:0-940 GCF_002162155.2 Triticum dicoccoides | reverse complement strand
GGGGAAGGCACCTCCGAGGTGCCTTGGGGAGGATGGACTCCTCCCCCCCTCTTAGCCGCACCCCTTCCTTGGAGGAAGGGGAAAGGCTGCGCCTCCCCCCTCTCCCCTGCCCCTATATATAGTGGAGGGGAGGGAGGGCATCCATACCTGAGCCCTTGGCGCCTCCCTCCCTCCCGTGACACCTCCTCCTCTCCCGTAGGTGCTTGGCGAAGCCCTGCAGGATTGCCACGCTCCTCCATCACCACCACGCCGTTGTGCTGCTGCTGGATGGAGTCTTCCTCAACCTCTCCCTCTCTCCTTGCTGGATCAAGGCGTGGGAGACATCGTCGAGCTGTACGTGTGTTGAACGCGGAGGTGCCGTCCGTTCGGCACTAGGATAATCGGTGATCTGAATCACGACGAGTACGACTCCATCAACCCCGTTCACTTGAACGCTTCCGCTTAGCGATCTACAAGGGTATGTAGATGCACTCTCCTTCCCCTCGTTGCTAGTCTCTCCATAGATAGATCTTGGTGACACGTAGGAAAATTTTGAATTTCTGCTACGTTACCCAACAGTGGCATCATGAGCTAGGTCTATTGCGTAGATTCTTTGCACGAGTAGAACACAAAGTAGTTGTGGGCGTCGATATTGTTCAATATGCTTGCCGTTACTAGTCTTATCTTGATTCGGCGGCATCGTGGGATGAAGCGGCCCGGACCAACCTTACACGTACGCTTACGTGAGACCGGTTCCACCGACAAACATGCACTAGTTGCATAAGGTGGCTGGCGGGTGTCTGTCTCTCCCACTTTAGTCGGATCGGATTCGATGAAAAGGGTCCTTATGAAGGGTAAATAGCAATTGGCATATCACGTTGTGGTTCATGCGTAGGTAAGAAACGTTCTTGCTAGAAACCCATAGCAGCCACGTAAAACATGCAAACAACAATTAGAGGAC
>NW_021232928.1:0-917 GCF_002162155.2 Triticum dicoccoides | reverse complement strand
CCCGAGATTCGATCGTCGGTATCCCTATACCTTGTTCAATCTCGTTACCGGCAAGTCTCTTTACTCGTTCCGTAACACATCATCCCGTGATCAACTCCTTGATCACATTGTGCACATTATGATGATGTCCTACCGAGTGGGCCCAGAGATACCTCTCCGCTTACACGGAGTGACAAATCCCAGTCTCGATTCGTGCCAACCCAACAGACACTTTCGGAGATACCTGTAGTGCACCTTTATAGTCACCCAGTTACGTTGTGACGTTTGGTACACCCAAAGCATTCCTACGGTATCCGGGAGTTGCACAATCTCATGGTCTAAGGAAATGATACTTGACATTAGAAAAGCTTTAGCATACGAACTACACGATCTTTGTGCTAGGCTTAGGATTGGGTCTTGTCCATCACATCATTCTCCTAATGACGTGATCCCATTATCAATGACATCCAATGTCCATGGTCAGGAAACCGTAACCATCTATTGATCAACGAGCTAGTCAACTAGAGGCTTACTAGGGACATGGTGTTGTCTATGTATCCACACATGTATATGAGTTTCCTATCAATACAATTATAGCATGGATAATAAACGATTATCATGAACAAGGAAATATAATAATAACTAATTTATTATTGCCTCTAGGGCATATTTCCAACAGTCTCCCACTTGCACTAGAGTCAATAATCTAGTTCACATCGCCATGTGATTAACACTCACAGGTCACATCGCCATGTAACCAACATCCAAAGAGTTTACTAGAGTCAATAATCTAGTTCACATCACTATGTGATTAACACTCAATGAGTTCTGGGTTTGATCATGTTGCTTGTGAGAGAGGTTTTAGTCAACGGGTCTGAACCTTTCAGATCTGTGTGTGCTTTACAAATCTTTATGTCATCTCCTAGATGCAGCTACCA
>NW_021232927.1:0-989 GCF_002162155.2 Triticum dicoccoides | reverse complement strand
GAGCTTATGAGATTTCCTGTTGAGTTTTGTGTTGTGAAGTTTTCAAGTTTTGGGTAAATATTTGATGGACTATGGAATAAGGAGTGGCAAGAGCCTAAGTTTGGGGATGCCCATGGCACCGCAATATATTCAAGGATAACCAAAAGCCTAAGCTTGGGGATGCCCATGGCACCCCAAGATATTCAAGGATATCCAAAAGCCTAAGCTTGGGGATGCCCCGGAAGGCATCCCCTCTTTTGTCTTTGCCTATCGGTAACTTTACTTGGAGCTATATTTTTATTCGCCACATGATATGTGTTTTTCTTGAAGAGTCTTGTATGATAAGAGTCTTTGCTTTTTAGATCACCACAATCATCCTTGTTGTACTCACCTTTTGGGAGAAACCCACATGATTTGGAATTTATTAGAATACTCTATGTGCTTTACTTATATCTTTTGAGATAGATAATTTTTGCTCTAGTGCTTCACTTATATCTTTTAGAGCACGGCGGTGGCTTGATTTTGTAGAAATTGTTGATCTCTCATGCTTCACTTATATATTTTGAGAGTCTTTTAGAACAGCATGGTATTTGCTATGGTTATAAAATTGCTCCTAGAATGATGGGCATCCAAGTTGGGTATAATAAAAACTATCATAGGAAGTGAATTGGATGCTATGATCAATTTGATGCTTGGAAATTGTTTTGAGATATGGAGGTGGTAATATTAGAGTCATGCTAGTTGGGTAATTGTGAATTTAAAGAATACTTGTGTTGAAGTTGGCAAGTCCCGTAGCATGCACGTATGGTAACCGTTGTGTAACAAATTTGAAATATGAGGTGTTCTTAGATTGTCATCCTTATGAGTGGCGGTCGGGAACGAGTGATGGTCTTTTCCTACCAATCTGTCCCCCTAGGAGCATGCGCGTAGTGCTTGGTTTTTGATGACTTGTAGATTTTTGCAATAAGTATACGAGTTCTTTATGACTAATGTGAGTCCATGGATTATAC
>NW_021232926.1:0-1049 GCF_002162155.2 Triticum dicoccoides | reverse complement strand
CTTGTGACGCCCCCGATTCAATCGTACACTAATCATGCACGCAATTGTGTACGATCAAGATCAGGGACTCACGGGAAGATATCACAACACAACTCTACAAATAAAATAAGTCATACAAGCATCATAATACAAGCCAGGGGCCTCGAGGGCTCGAATACAAGTGCTCGATCATAGACGAGTCAGCGGAAGCAACAATATCTGAGTACAGACATAAGTTAAACAAGTTTGCCTTAAGAAGGCTATCACAAACTGGGATACAGATCGAAAGAGGCGCAGGCCTCCTGCCTGGGATCCTCCTAACTACTCCTGGTCGTCGTCAGCGGGCTGCACGTAGTAGTAGGCACCTCCAGTGTAGTAGGGGTCGTCGTCGACGATGGCGTCTGGCTCCTGGACTCCAGCATCTGGTTGCGACAACCAGGTAGAAGGGAAAGGGGAAAAGAGGGAGAAAAGCAACCGTGAGTACTCATCCAAAGTACTCGCAAGCAAGGAGCTACACTACATATGCATGGGTATATGTGTAAGGAGGCCATAACGGTGGACTGAACTGCAGAATGCCAGAATAAGAGGGGGATAGCTAATCCTGTCGAAGACTACGCTTCTGGTAGCCTCCGTCTTGCAGCATATAGAAGAGAGTAGATTGTAGTCCTCCGAGTAGCATCTCCAAGTAGCATCTCCAAGCAGCATCTCCAGTAGCATCGCATAGCATATATTCCTACCCGGCGATCCTCCTCTCGTCGCCCTGTAGAAAAGCGATCACCGGGTTGTCGGTGGAACTTGGAAGGGTGTGTTTTATTAAGTATCCGGTTCTAGTTGTCATAAGGTCAAGGTACAACTCCAAGTCGTCCTGTTACCGAAGATCACGGCTATTCGAATAGATTAACTTCCCTGCAGGGGTGCACCACATAACCCAACACGCTTGATCCCATTTGGCCGGACACACTTTCCTGGGTCATGCCCGGCCTCGGAAGATCAACACGTCGCAGCCCCACCTAGGCAAAACAGAGAGGCCAGCACGCCGGTCTAAACCTAAGCGCACAGGGGTCTGGGCC
>NW_021232925.1:0-424 GCF_002162155.2 Triticum dicoccoides | reverse complement strand
TTTGGTGGGTTTGCACCATAGAATTGAAGTTCATAAATTGCTTCAACTCTTCCATAATACTCGGTATCTCCTTTGCCAATAGCAGAGACACAACAATTTGTAGACTTTCGGTCGGCCATAGATAGCTCTTTGCCATAGGTACGAAAGTGATACCCGTTGATGTCGTATTTGTCAAATGAATGGACCTTAAGGTCAAAACCATTAGCGACTTGTCTCAATTCAGCGTCCATTAACTCTGAATTAGCCTACAAGTTTAATATGAAAGGATTGTTGCATTAGCCACAAATTAGACGAAGAAATGAAATGGTCTAATGGAAATTATCATTTGTTCGAACCAAGAGATGAAACTGGGATAGCCGCCTCCATGCTTTGCCAGAAGCTCATACTCTTCGACGGAATCCTTTTGGATCACCACTCCATATGA
>NW_021232924.1:0-1664 GCF_002162155.2 Triticum dicoccoides | reverse complement strand
CAAACGCTGCTCAGATAATCTGACTATGCTTACATCGACGCATCTCCAGAAATTGGAGTCAAGACCCCATGCATGGACAAAGTCAGTCTGCAGTCAACTCGATCTTCATTTCAGATCAGACAAGTGAAAAATATCAATCGTAGGAATAACATATTTTCTCGGCAAGTGCACCTGGATCATATGCCACACGCATCTCCAAGCATCCCTAGAGAAGACCGGCGCCATCACCTCCACGAACCTGCATCCATAATATACACACGCATCTTGATTAATCCCAACCAATCCTACAGGTCGATCGTCGCAAACAAAATCAGAAGTCGCAAACCAAAATGAGTCTGGAGTGAAGAATTCAGTTCACTAACTAGAATTACCCGCTGCACGGGCGCTTGTGCACGTCCGAGCAATGCTCCCCTCCTGCATCTGTCCTGTTCATGGCATGACAGAGACCACAACCCAAGTTCAGACTGTGCTAAACATGTTTCCTAGAAATGTACCAGGCATCATCATGGAAGGCACATGCTTACTTGTGCATCTCGCTGCCGTTTTTCCTGGCGGTGATGTAGTAAGTCGGTGCCGGCCCATTGGTCGTGTCCAGCCCCGGCTGCGAGATCTCCAGCCCATGCCTCCTCACGATGTCCAGGTACCTGCAACCAATGCATCCACAACTTACCTGTTGATCATCATCCACAATGCATATTCAGAGTTCAGAGAAAAGCATATAGCTAGAGGGACATACGGTTCCGCGGCGAAGTTGTCAATGCCAAGGTCCTCGTCCCACACGAACACGTAGTCGTAGGGCGCCACGATGCTCGGGTGCAGGAACCTCTTAGCGAACCACCTTGATTGTTGTTATTTTCAGGAAAAAGCCTGAAGATTGTCAGTGCACCTGTTTTCACTTAGGACTGAAATTAGTAATGTTTTGACAGATAGTTAGTTATTTTACCATTTGGTCTGTTTCCTGGCACTGACATGAGTGACCTTCTTCGACCACTTGAACTCTATGTCCCACTCAGTTGTGCGGCCGTCATAGTGGAACAGCACGATGTCGAAGTTGTCCAAGAACTACACTTCTCATTTGATGATCATGGTCAGACAACTAATGACCATAGAGTTGTACATCTCAAAATCTAGTGCTAGCTTGAGGAACCTCTTGCTAGTTCTTGTTACCTTGTGGACAGTTGCGTTGACATTGGCTCTCTCGCCATACCCGACCGCGAGGGCGAGGAGGTACTTGCGGGCCGGGCTGTCCTGCGCATTGCATGATCAAACCATGAAGTTTTAAGAAGAAATGAAACATGATCACTTCAGACAGAGTGAAGGTAAAGTGCAGTCAATGTCATGCATGAATTCATTCAGATTCAGAGAAGGAACTAAACACGGAATAAAGACCTGTGTTGGGGATCCCCAGAGCCGGCGCAGGTGAAGATCGGACTCCGAGACCACAATCCCCGGCGGCAGCCGCCTCTCCGACCCTTCTTCAGTGTTTGTTGCTGTTGCAACCTCTACACTCTACAAACCATTGATTGATCAAGAGACCATGCATTTAGCTGGGACGAAATACAACTGGATCATTTAGAAAGTTCAGAAATGCAATGTACCGGCGCCGAACTCGTCACATTTGGGGTGCGGGAGCTGCTGTTCCTGAACGGCGCTCCCCATAATCT
>NW_021232923.1:0-871 GCF_002162155.2 Triticum dicoccoides | reverse complement strand
GGGCTTCCCTCTGCATCCATTTGTCCAGGGGCTCATGTTCTACTACGGCCTGGATTTCCACGATCTGGCCCCGAACTTCGTCCTCAACATCTCGGCGTTTATCATCGTGTGCGAGGCTTTCCTCCGCATCCGCCCTCATTTCGGCTTATGGCTAAAGACCTTCAACGTCAAGCCAAAGGTGGTGCGCGGCAGCCAGGCGGAGTGCGGCGGTGCCATGGTTGGCAAGATGGCCAACGTCCTGTGGCTCGAGGGCTCCTTTGTGGAGACCCTGAAGGGGTGGCAATCGGGATGGTTTTACATCACCGAGCCATGCGACCCCGAATGGGTCGCAGCCCCCGAGTTTCGGTCCGGACCCCCTACGCGGCTCACCTCCTGGAAGGAGACTGGCCTGTCATGGGGTAAAAAAGGAGAGCTGACCGGACTCCAAACATGCATCCAAACCCTGGTGTACAAGAAGCTCAAGCTTGTCAACGTAGTCCAGGTTATGCTCGTCCGCCTGATCCTCCCGCGTCAACGAGGGGCCTTCAACCTATGGGAGTTCGACCCGGCGCAACATCAAACTCTAAACAGGCTCTTCAACACGACGTACGAAGATGCCTGGAGGATGCTTTTCAAAGGCGCCGAGGCTCCCGCATCCGCCGCCGAGGATTGCGGATTCAGTACTCAGCATCACGCTCATGCGGTAAGTCGTTTTTGTCTTTTTACAGGGTATCAGTTTTTCATGGTTTGACTCTATGCGGGATCTGAGTTCCCTTATCTTTGATAGGATTGGGTGGCGATGTCCGGACAGATCAATTGTCTGGCTCCTCTGCCCGAAGGACCAGCGCACACTCGCTTGGCAAAGCTGCTAGTTCCGGCGCCCTATGTGGTG
>NW_021232922.1:0-1226 GCF_002162155.2 Triticum dicoccoides | reverse complement strand
GAAGACGAGATGCCAAGGGAAGAGACGATGTCTTGGAGGATGACCGTTTGCGCAAATGGGCGATTTCTGAGGAGCAATGTGTAAAATGTACCAGCAGCCCATATGTTTATGCAATCTGGTCCCTCTATTGTGCATCCGGCGGCTCAGATTGAGCTGGTGCACTCGTAGCATCAGATGGCCCGTTGCACACGATACATCCTCTCTCTCCTCCATCCTTTATTAGCTTTTTTATTTTGTTTCTTCTCTTTCTCTCCGAAGCATATGAGTGAAAAAAGTTCGTGTTCTTGTCTCCCTCCCTTAGCTAGTGCACATGATCTCTCTGACGCCAATATGTATCTCTTTGGTGTTCAAGCTTGGCCAACTTATACATGAGCATACTTTCCTTTTGAACTTGTTCATCCGAAATGGGCCTCCTCCTCCACCTTTCAAGTTCTTTTTTCGTACGAGATATACGCTTCTTCAAGTCACCAAGGATGTTTATACTCCAATCTGTCAGCTCCTTTGCAACGTCCTTCCACGCATCTGTCACCCCTCTACCATGAATATCACTACTTGTCTTCCTCCATCCACCTAGCCTCAAACTTGAAACATTTTCCCCCTCCTTTTCTTTCAATCGTACTCCCTCCCTCCAACTCAATGATCAAAGGCTGGTGATCCGAGTGTCTTGGGTCTCCATTCCTCACATTGTACCCCGGGAAATGGTCACACCACCATTGCGTCGTGACAACCCTGTCCAATCTTTTTCTGATATTGTTTTCCTCGGCCTGACTATGATTACGCCACATGAAAGGATCACCTTGAAACCCAAATCATGAAGAGCACGACCTTCTAACGCCTCCTTAAATCTGTCCATACACCCTTGGGGCTGAGCTGCCCCAACTTCCTTCTCCCAATAAAAAAAACCTCATTGAAATCACCCGCACACACCCACGGTTTGTCACTGTGATGTTTTATCGCCGTTAGCTGTTTCCATGTGGCCTTCCTTTCCTCCTGTTTGGGTTCACCATAAATGCTTGTAAATCTCCAACATAAGCCATCCGCCCTGGTTATCTCCGCATCTATATGGTATCTAGATTTCGGTCACGCTTTCAAATTTATTCCATTCCTCAAAAATAAAGCTAAACCACACTAGTAGAAAAATGGGCTATTGTCCCGGTTCGTAAGGCCGTTTAAGTGCCGGTTCTAGAACCGGCACTAAAGGGTGGGGACTAAAGCCCCCCCCCCCC
>NW_021232921.1:0-411 GCF_002162155.2 Triticum dicoccoides | reverse complement strand
CCACCGACAGCCATCGCTACTCAGCACCATCAAATTCTCAGCAGATGCATACACGGCTCGCACCAGAGGCGGTACTCTTTCGTATCTGCTCAACTTAGTTATCGCAGCAAGAAAATAGATCGCCACTACTTTACTCTGATTTCTTGTCCGTCACTTACGTGCTAGATGTAAGAAAACATTGGTTGCAAAGTTGCCTTTGTCCCGTTTACACCTTCAGATCCGCAATGGCACGCTCAACACTATACTCGCAATGCCTATGATTTTCCCCTTTTGTATTCCACACTAGTTAAATGACAGTGGACTAAATTTCAAAATTGGGTCAGTCGATTTATCAGAGCTCGCCGGAGTTCGCCGGTGTGATGGAAGGGGCTCGGGTGGGGACAGTGGTTGTGGGGGGTGGTGGTGGGGCCT
>NW_021232920.1:0-1184 GCF_002162155.2 Triticum dicoccoides | reverse complement strand
TGCAGCCACTGCCCCCGCGCGCCGTGCCTATACCACCACCTGCCAACCCACATCCCATGCAAACGCGCGGGAAAACAGGTTATGCCATGCCTAAGAAGATCTTTGATCTCCACGTCGCCAATGCTCCTTCCCCCATTCCCTCCTCGTATCGGGCAGCACTTAAGGATCCAAACTGGCGTGCCGCAATGCTTGATGAGTATAATGCGCTAATTCGGAATGATACGTGGTCTTTGGTTCCTTGTCCTGCAGGTGTCAACGTGGTGACCGGGAAATGGATCTTCCGCCACAAGCTCCACCCCGACGGCTCTCTGGCCCGGTACAAAGCACGATGGGTGGTTCGCGGCTTCACACAGCAGCCGGGTGTGGACTACGGGGAGACCTTCAGCCCCGTGGTTAAGCCGGCCACCATCCGGGTCGTCCTCAGCATCGCCACTGCTCACTCTTGGCCCATCCGTCAGATGGATGTCAAGAATGCCTTCCTTCATGGTGACCTCGCCGAGACCGTCTACTGCCAGCAGCCTTCCGGCTTCGCTGACGCCACTTCCCCTACGCACGTTTGTCGTCTCAACAAATCTCTCTACCGGCTCAAACAGGCACCCCGTACATGGTTTCTCCGGTTCACACGCTTCCTTCACTCCCTCGGTTTTGTGTCCTCAAAGTGCGACACCTCACTATTCATCTTGCACCGTGGCACCACGGTCGCCTATCTCCTATTGTATGTCGACGACATCATACTCACCGCCAGCACCGCCACCCTCCTCCAGACACTTGTCGACTCCCTCGCCGGTGAGTTCTCCATGAGTGATCTCGGCGACATTCATCACTTCCTCGGGGTGAATGTTCACCGCTCCGCCGCCGGTCTCTTTCTTTCCCAGGAGCAGTACGCACTTGAGATTTTAGATCGAGCTCGCATGCTAAACTGCAAACCCATCTCCACCCCTGTCGACACTAGTAGCAAGCTCTCCGCCACTTCCGGCGCTCCCTACCCCGATCCTACACACTATCGCCGTCTTGCTGGCGCTCTCCAGTACCTCACCCTCACCCGACCTGATCTTTCGTATGCCGTCCAGCAGCTCTGTCTTGTCATGCATGCTCCTATGGATGGTCACTATCAGCTGCTTAAGCGGGTTCTTCGCTATCTTCGTGGCACGACTCACTACGGGCTTCAGCTCCACCGCTCATCC
>NW_021232919.1:0-1253 GCF_002162155.2 Triticum dicoccoides | reverse complement strand
CCCACCCGGTGGGCCCCCGGGACCCTTCCGGTGGTCCCGGTACAATACCGATGACCCCGAAACTTGTCCCGATGGCCGAAACAGGACTCCTATATATAAACCTTTACCTCCGGACCATTCCGGAACTCCTCGTGATGTCCGGGATCTCATCCGGGACTCCGAACAACATTCAGTAACCACATACAAGCTTCCTTTATAACCCTAGCGTCATCGAACCTTAAGTGTGTAGACCCTACGGGTTCGGGAGACATGCAGACATGACCGAGACGTTCTCCGGTCAATAACCAACAGCGGGATCTGGATACCCATGTTGGCTCCCACATGTTCCACGATGATCTCATCGAATGAACCACGATGTCAAGGACTCAATCGATCCCGTATACAATTCCCTTTGTCTATCGGTATTTTACTTGCCCGAGACTCGATCGTCGGTATACCGATACCTTGTTCAATCTCGTTACCGGCAAGTCACTTTACTCGTTCCGTAACACATCATCCCGTGATCAACTCCTTGGTCACATTGCGCATATGATGATGTCCTACCGAGTGGGCCCAGAGATACCTCTCCGTTTACACGGAGTGACAAATCCCAGTCTCGATCCGCATAAAACAATAGACACTTTCGGAGATACCTGTAGTGCATCTTTATAGTCACCCAGTTACGTTGTGACGTTTGATACACCCAAAGCACTCCTACGGTATCCAGGAGTTACACGATCTCATGGTCAAAGGAGGAGATACTTGACATTGGCAAAGCTCTAGCAAACGAACTACACGATCTTTGTGCTATGCTTAGGATTGGGTCTTTGTGCCATGCTTAGGAGAATGATGTGATCCCGTTATCAACGACATCCAATGTCCATAGCCAGGAAACCATGACTATCTGTTGATCACAACGAGCTAGTCAACTAGAGGCTCACTAGGGACATATTGTTGTCTATGTATTCACACGTGTATTACGATTTCCGGATAATACAGTTATAGCATGAATAAAAGACTATTATCATGAACAGAGAAATATAATAATAACACTTTTATTATTGCCTCTAGGGCATATTTCCAACAGTAACCACTACTCCTTTTCAGATAATTCACTGTGATTTGTGTACATCTCTTGTTGAGAGTATTTCTGGCTTTAAGTATTATCTCGTTTGTCTTGATGATTTTACTCAGTATGCATGGGTTTATCCTCTATGGTCTAAGTCAGAAGCTTTCTCGCACTTGTCGTCCCTTCATGCTTTAGCGCTCACCCA
>NW_021232918.1:0-646 GCF_002162155.2 Triticum dicoccoides | reverse complement strand
CTCTATAGCCTAGTACAAATAATATTACACTAGAGTTGAACTAGCACTATAAGCTAGTTTAAATAATTTTACACTAGAGTTGAACTAGCTCTATAAGCAAGTTGAAATAATTTTACACTAGAGTTGCACTAGCTCGATAGCCTAGTACAAATAATTTTACACTAGAGTTGAACTAGCTGTATAAGCTAGTTTAAATAATTTTACACTAGAGTTGACCTAGCTCTATAGCCTAATACAAATGATTTTACACTAGAGTTGAACTAGCACTATAGCCTATTATAAATGATTTTACACTAGAGTTGAACTAGCTCTATTGGCTAGTTCAAATAATTTTACACTAGAGTTGAACTAACTCTATAGCATACTACAAATAATTTTACACTAGAGTTGAACTAGCACTATAAGCTAGTTCAAATAATTTTACACTAGAGTTGAACTAGCTCTATAGCCTAGTACAAATAATTTTACACTAGAGTTGAACTAGCTCTACAAGCTAGTTCAAATAATTTAACACTAGAGTTGACCTAGCTCTATAGCCTAATACAAATGATTTTACACTAGAGTTGAACTAGTTCTATAGCCTATTACAAATGATTTTACACTAGAGTTGAACTAGCTCTATAAGCTAGTTCAAATAATTTTATAC
>NW_021232917.1:0-2284 GCF_002162155.2 Triticum dicoccoides | reverse complement strand
TATACCATACACTTGAGATGATGTCGCACTCACAATCTGAGGTGTCGCTGCTCTAGAAAGTGCAACGATGGAGGAATCAACCGATGGTAGTGAGCATGAATTGGAATAGTAATTATTGTAGTCACCCAATGCATCCTCCTGCAACTATCTCTCAAAGGTACAAGGACGAACATGCATACCAGTAATGCAACGAGGAATATACTTAAATCTTGCCTGAATATCATGGTTCAAACCACCAAAAAATTTATTCATTGTATCATCCTTAGATTCTTCTATGTCACAATGATGCATATAAGATTTGAACTCTTGGTAGTAAGCATGAACAGTGTTATTGCCTTGTTTAAATTGTTCAAATTTGTGAAGCAATTCATGATGATAGTAAGGAGGGAAAAATTGTTGTCTCATTACATCTTTCAAATCTTTCCAAGTTGTGGGTTGGTTATCAATGTTTTTCTTACAATGCACACTCCACCAAACAGAAGCAAAACCAGTAAATGCTCTAGTGGCAGCTCGTACTCGCTCAAGTTCAGAAAAGTCATGGTGACTAAAAACTTGTTCTACTTCAAGCTCCCAAGCAAGATAAATAGCAGGATTAAATCTATCCTCAAATGACGGTAAAGAGATAACCTGACCATGTGCTTGTGTGTGTTGTCCCAACTCTCGTGATGGTAGAGATGTGTCCGTCATCCAAGAACTTCTATCTCCGGAACCTGTCATGATTAGTAGAAATAAGAAACAAAGTTCGAGAATAATGTTCCTATGAACTACTAGGATGTGGTGGTAAAACGCTCACAGTATAGCAAATATCAATATATTACAAGTTTTACCATGCAGCAGGTGGTGACAGGCAACCAGCGGTGTCAAATAACTCTGAAGATTGTGTAAAACGATTGCCAGGGAAACTACGTATGCACGGTGTAGAAATATGTGGAGCTGGGTTGGCTATATATGGTAGCAAAAAATTAGCAATAATCAATTCAAAGATGCAATGTTGAATAAACGCTCAACGACGGTACTGTGCTGGTCCTGGTCCTAGGCTAGACCGGACTAGAGACGCGAGCCTAGAACACTAATAAGGTCACTGCGTAGCGCAACTGGCATCAATGAAGGATACTAAGTAGCTTTGGACAGCAAGATATAAGTGAAGATCACAACGACAGTAAATATAATGATGAAAAACAAGTGCCAAGCAAGATATACAACAACTGTCTCTCCAACTTTCCTCTTGAAAAGTTTGAGCCAATTTTCTGATAAATTTTTCAAAGAATGGTACTAACTCAAGCTTTTCAATGCAAAAAGAATCACTCAATTCTGAATTGATATGAGGAGTCAAAGAATTCTAAAACTGACCTGAAAAATTAGAACAAGTTGTGTTCACAAACTTCCGAGGGCAAAAAGACCTATTTATAAGCCGATTTTGAGGTGTCAACTATTGAACTAGCTTCTGCAACTATTTAGATGCGGCTCGTCGCTAGCTTTAATTTTAGTACTCACGAAGCCAAAACGGACTTTGTATGAGGAAGATACACCTATTTTACTGAACAGTGTGCAAAACAGATTCCAATCCGAATTCAGGTACGAGATTGATTCTAGATAGATCCGAATTTTTTTCTTCTCTCTATTTTTTCTCACACTTTTTTTCTTTTTCTTCTCTCTCTTTTTCTTCTTTTTCTTTCCTTTTTTCTCTCTCTTTTTTTCTCCCCCTCTTTCCAAAACACACTAGATAAGATGCAGATTGGATCAAGCGAAGATGTGAATGATCTCCACTATGATTATGACAATGAACTGTGGGTAGCACGTGATGGAAATTGATGGATATGTAGTGGACAGCGGAAGGGATAACGATGCAACGGCGACGTGACTAATGTGAACAGAACTCGAAAATCTAAACGAACTAGACACTAAGACCAGCAATTCGACACGGCGATGCAACCGATAATTCAATAATGCAAATAATAAAAAGAAAATTGCAAAGGCTCAGACTGGCTTGGACAAAGAATGAATAGATCTAACTTTTTTTGTGGCTTTTTCTTGGACAATAGGTAAGAAAATAAATCTAATCTAGGGAAGTTGGAAATTCTCACCGAGCAACCTGAAAACTAATACCACTTGATAGAGGCGAGGTGTCCCGATCTTTCGATGAGATGATAACTATCGATTTGGTGGAGACGACTTTGACGATCCGACTACAAACGTGCACGACATTACGCCTTAGCAATCGCTAAACCAACTCTGAGAGGTTATTGACCACGCAGGAGCACAATCAACCTGACCACGAAGGTCT
>NW_021232916.1:0-593 GCF_002162155.2 Triticum dicoccoides | reverse complement strand
AAAAGTGAGTATATACCAGAAGATGGTCGCCAGAAGTGGGCTGGGTGGCTCACTATCGACCAGGGCGCGTCGGGGAGGGCTGGCGTGCCCTTGTGCTTAGTGGGCACCTGGGTGGCTGTCGGTGTCAAAACCGGCGGATCTCGGGTTGGGGGTCCCGATCTGTGCATCTTAGGCTGATGGTAACAAGAAGCAAGGGACACAATGTTTACCCAGGTTCGGGCCCTCTCGATGGAGGTAAAACCCTACTTCCTGCTTGATTAATATTGAAGATACGTGTAGTACAAGAGTAGATCTACCACGAGATCGTAGAGGCTAAACCCTAAGAGCTAGCCTACAATGGTATGATTGTAATTGTGATCGGCCTTCTAAGGACCATCCTCTCCGGTTTATATAGACATCGGAGAGAGCTAGGGTTTACATGGAGTCGGTTACAAGGAAGGGAATATAATATCCGGATTGCCAAACTTGTCTTCCACGCAAAGGAGAGTCCCATCCGGACACGGGCCGAGGTCTTGAGTCTTGTATCTTCACGCTTCAATAGTCCAGACGATGTGTATAGTCCGGCTGTCCAGATACCCCCTAATCCAGGACTC
>NW_021232915.1:0-1314 GCF_002162155.2 Triticum dicoccoides | reverse complement strand
TTTTTTTTCCAGAGTGTGCTTTTCCCTTGTTTACGTGCCGCGCCGTGATTTTGTTGGTGTTCTAGGCTCGCGTCTCTAGCACAGTCTAGCCTAGGACCAGCACAGTACCGTCGTTGAGCGTTTATTCAACTTTGCATCTCTGAATTGATTATTGCTGACCCTTTTTGCTACCATATTATAAGCCTTCCCAGCTCCACATACATCTACGTCGTGCGTTTGACTCTCCCTGGTAATCGCTCTATCCAAGCTTTGAGAGTTTTTGACTACAACGGTTGCCGATCACCACCTGCTGCTGGGTAAGAACTGGTAAGAATTTGAGATTTGCTTGACGGATTTGTGACACCCACCACCACCTCTTGTTAGTAGTCTGTAGGATCATATTCTTGTGTGTTTCTATTGCTGCTAACCATGCCAGGATGACAAGCCGACGAGACTGACTGGGAGAACATGACGAATAAGGATTTGCATGATAAATTTCAGCAAATGATGAGTGAACAGGTGCAAGACGTGCTAAACAGATTTGAAGAGGCCATGGAGAAGATAGATGGCATGGAGAAGACGTTCGAAACAAAGCTCGATAACAAGTTTAATGAATTGCTCGCGCGTCTTCCACCACCACCACCCGCTGCACCTAACGCACCTCTCCAACAACAACAACAACGACTACCTCCACATCGCGAAATAGACCTCCGCCGAGCGAGACGTGTTCCTCTTGCGTTTGGCCAAACTGTTGGTGCTGCTGTCGATACTTCTGTGGCTCCTGCTGCTGATGCGGAGGAGGATGATTATGTGGGAGATTACGAGGATGAGGTTGCTCAAAATCAGAACTACGTGCAACCACCAGCACCACCACCAGCAGGTCGACCTCAGGTATATATTCGTAATGGTAGGCCTTCACCACCACCTCAGGTACGAGATGATGTCCATATTTCTAAACTGAAATTGAATATTCCACCATTTGAGGGTAGATATGTTCCTGATATATATCTTACTTGGGAGTTAGAAACTGAACAACGTTTTACATGTTTACAATATCCCGAGGAGAGACGGGTTGCTGCTGCTGTTTGTGCTTTCACTAGTTTTGCATGTGTCTGGTGGTCTGAACATTGTAGATTATATCCTATTCCAACTACTTGGGCTGCTTTGAAAACCGCTATGCGTACGCGTTGGGTTCCACCATATTATCAACGTGAATTGCTTCAAAAATTGCAGCGTTTAAGACAAGGAAAAAATTCTGTAGAAGAATATTATCAGGAATTACAAACTGGCATGATTAGATGTGGTATTGTTGAGGAGAATGAAGCTATGCTTGCA
>NW_021232914.1:0-1096 GCF_002162155.2 Triticum dicoccoides | reverse complement strand
CCCCCCAGTGCCCCCGTCCCGCCTAACCCTGTAGCGTTTGACCACGGGATCTAGCCCTTTGACTTTGCACGGACGGGATTTGACCAGTGGATCTCCCCACCCGGATGTGTTTGGTCAGCCCATAGGAACACTTTGGAGCAACATCCTGGCCAGACCCACAGCAAGCTCCCCTCCGTGTAGACCCCACGTGTCCGTTTCCCCCCTCCGGCTGCCGGTGGCAGCGCCGTCCGTGAGGGGGGCACACCCCGGACATGCGTGCCGGGCGTTTGCAACCGCCACAACACTTCCAGACTTGTGAGAGGCTGCCTACGCAAGATTTGGCGGCATGCTAGCCCCCGGAAGCCGCCAGCAACAGCCGTAGACGCGCGAAGGGCAATCCGCGTAGAGGTAATTTTTCGGATACTTCTCCATCACCAATAATTATGAAAAAATACCATCGTTCCTATAGCACATGTGCCCATGTCGTGCAAAAAAACTCTTTATTTTATCACGCTCCGAGTATTTAGTAATATTGACGCCGCATCGTTACCGCAGAACATCTACTACTGTGTCATCGCCGTCCGTGAAGGGGGGGCCACGCACCGGAGACGCGTCCCGGCTCTTCGGACATGCCACCACACCACCGTGCATGTATGAGGGCCCAGTGCGACACTCCGGTGGCATTGCTACCCCCCACAGTGCCCCCGTCCCGCCTAACCCTGTAGCGTTTGACCACGGGATCTAGCCCTTTGACTTTGCACGGACGGGCTTTGACCAGTGGACCTCCCCACCCGGTTGTGTTAGGTCAGCCCATAGGAACACTTTGGAGCAACATCCGGGCCAGACCCACAGCAAGATCCCCTCCGTGTAGACCCCACGCGTCCGTTTCCCCCATCCAGGTGCCGGCGGCAGCGCCGTCCGTGAGGGGAGGGCACACCCCGGACAAGCGTGCCAGGCGTTTGCAACTGCCACAACACTTCCAGACTTGTGAGAGGCCGCCTACGCAAGATTTGGCGGCATGCTAGCCCCCGCAGGCCGCTGGCCACAGCCGTAGACGCGCGAAGGGCAATCCGCGTAGAAGGAATTTTTCGGATACTTCTCCATCACCAAAAATTAT
>NW_021232913.1:0-390 GCF_002162155.2 Triticum dicoccoides | reverse complement strand
CACCTCAACATGAGAACAAAAGGCATGGGCCTGATTTACAGGTAAAGCATTACAAAACATGAACACTGAGATATTTCCAGAAATCACTAGAACATACTCAAACACACACGGTAAGATTGCAAATTATAACAATTTCAGACTTTGCAGAAAATAACATCACGATGCACTGTTTAGAGCTATCAAACAACATGTTACAGGAACTCATCATGCAAACAAAGGCATGGCATGAATCTACTAAATGCATAGATCAAAAGTCCTTTACTGACCATAAGCCAAAAAGGATCAGAAAATATGATGGCACCCACGTAAACATAGCAAGTTATTATACAGATTCAAACATGGCAGGAACATAATTATGAAGGCATGTATATGAGCTTGTGCAACTCACTA
>NW_021232912.1:0-2285 GCF_002162155.2 Triticum dicoccoides | reverse complement strand
TATACCATACACTTGAGATGATGTCGCACTCACAATCTGAGGTGTCGCTGCTCTAGAAAGTGCAACGATGGAGGAATCAACCGATGGTAGTGAGCATGAATTGGAATAGTAATTATTGTAGTCACCCAATGCATCCTCCTGCAACTATCTCTCAAAGGTACAAGGACGAACATGCATACCAGTAATGCAACGAGGAATATACTTAAATCTTGCCTGAATATCATGGTTCAAACCACCAAAAAATTTATTCATTGTATCATCCTTAGATTCTTCTATGTCACAATGATGCATATAAGATTTGAACTCTTGGTAGTAAGCATGAACAGTGTTATTGCCTTGTTTAAATTGTTCAAATTTGTGAAGCAATTCATGATGATAGTAAGGAGGGAAAAATTGTTGTCTCATTACATCTTTCAAATCTTTCCAAGTTGTGGGTTGGTTATCAATGTTTTTCTTACAATGCACACTCCACCAAACAGAAGCAAAACCAGTAAATGCTCTAGTGGCAGCTCGTACTCGCTCAAGTTCAGAAAAGTCATGGTGACTAAAAACTTGTTCTACTTCAAGCTCCCAAGCAAGATAAATAGCAGGATTAAATCTATCCTCAAATGACGGTAAAGAGATAACCTGACCATGTGCTTGTGTGTGTTGTCCCAACTCTCGTGATGGTAGAGATGTGTCCGTCATCCAAGAACTTCTATCTCCGGAACCTGTCATGATTAGTAGAAATAAGAAACAAAGTTCGAGAATAATGTTCCTATGAACTACTAGGATGTGGTGGTAAAACGCTCACAGTATAGCAAATATCAATATATTACAAGTTTTTACCATGCAGCAGGTGGTGACAGGCAACCAGCGGTGTCAAATAACTCTGAAGATTGTGTAAAACGATTGCCAGGGAAACTACGTATGCACGGTGTAGAAATATGTGGAGCTGGGTTGGCTATATATGGTAGCAAAAAATTAGCAATAATCAATTCAAAGATGCAATGTTGAATAAACGCTCAACGACGGTACTGTGCTGGTCCTGGTCCTAGGCTAGACCAGACTAGAGACGCGAGCCTAGAACACTAATAAGGTCACTGCGTAGCGCAACTGGCATCAATGAAGGATACTAAGTAGCTTTGGACAGCAAGATATAAGTGAAGATCACAACGACAGTAAATATAATGATGAAAAACAAGTGCCAAGCAAGATATACAACAACTGTCTCTCCAACTTTCCTCTTGAAAAGTTTGAGCCAATTTTCTGATAAATTTTTCAAAGAATGGTACTAACTCAAGCTTTTCAATGCAAAAAGAATCACTCAATTCTGAATTGATATGAGGAGTCAAAGAATTCTAAAACTGACCTGAAAAATTAGAACAAGTTGTGTTCACAAACTTCCGAGGGCAAAAAGACCTATTTAGAAGCCGATTTTGAGGTGTCAACTATTGAACTAGCTTCTGCAACTATTTAGATGCGGCTCGTCGCTAGCTTTAATTTTAGTACTCACGAAGCCAAAACGGACTTTGTATGAGGAAGATACACCTATTTTACTGAACAGTGTGCAAAACAGATTCCAATCCGAATTCAGGTACGAGATTGATTCTAGATAGATCCGAATTTTTTTCTTCTCTCTATTTTTTCTCACACTTTTTTTCTTTTTCTTCTCTCTCTTTTTCTTCTTTTTCTTTCCTTTTTTCTCTCTCTTTTTTTCTCCCCCTCTTTCCAAAACACACTAGATAAGATGCAGATTGGATCAAGCGAAGATGTGAATGATCTCCACTATGATTATGACAATGAACTGTGGGTAGCACGTGATGGAAATTGATGGATATGTAGTGGACAGCGGAAGGGATAACGATGCAACGGCGACGTGACTAATGTGAACAGAACTCGAAAATCTAAACGAACTAGACACTAAGACCAGCAATTCGACACGGCGATGCAACCGATAATTCAATAATGCAAATAATAAAAAGAAAATTGCAAAGGCTCAGACTGGCTTGGACAAAGAATGAATAGATCTAACTTTTTTTGTGGCTTTTTCTTGGACAATAGGTAAGAAAATAAATCTAATCTAGGGAAGTTGGAAATTCTCACCGAGCAACCTGAAAACTAATACCACTTGATAGAGGCGAGGTGTCCCGATCTTTCGATGAGATGATAACTATCGATTTGGTGGAGACGACTTTGACGATCCGACTACAAACGTGCACGACATTACGCCTTAGCAATCGCTAAACCAACTCTGAGAGGTTATTGACCACGCAGGAGCACAATCAACCTGACCACGAAGGTCT
>NW_021232911.1:0-1426 GCF_002162155.2 Triticum dicoccoides | reverse complement strand
TTTGAACAATTTTTTTGTGCTATTTTGAAATTGTGTGTTAATTCAAATTTATTGAAAATAGGATTTTGGAGAGAGGAAGAAAACTTTCAAAAAGTTTTGGAGAGCACCCCCACCTCTCCACACCTTGAAGGCAAGCATTCTGAACCCCGGCATAATATTTTTGGTGTGATAGTTGACTCGTTATAACACCATCTCATTCGGAGAACTCGTTATTTTATGTGGCGATGTGATCATTTGCATGAATGCATATTAGTGATTTCCTTGATGTTGGAAATGAATATACTTGTGATGGTAATCATCCTCATGTGCCTTGCATGCATGCCGAAAAGAAATCCGGGAAAGCCTCTGCCTTGGGTAGGCGTGAGCTTAGCGCCGGTCTTCGTCGGGACGGTTATGTCCGGTATGTCAGGGTAAGGTATATTGAGTGGTGATTTTGTTGGTTGAAATATATTTGTTATACATGTCATGCAGGGAATTTATAAACCTCCTGAGTCGACCATAGATCGAGTCTTGTTCCAGTAACCCCCATACTTGTTTTGTACTACCACTTGTCCCTGCCGCAGGTAGGGTACGGTTCAGTAAGTCGTCAACCCCTTTCAAGCACACACCGTACAGAGAGGCCATGGTGGAAGATATCGGTTGTAGCCGGTAGGCATGCCACCTGGTCAGGGGGCATGGGTGTTTCCGGTTGGGACCGAGAGGGGAGGCCACCCCTTAGAGCGCGCGATATAAATTTGATCCCATGCTACGCGAGGTTGTAGCCTTCCCACTTAGAGTTCTGCTTAACAAGTGTCGTGGGTGATTCCAGACACCGATGAGTTAAGCTGGTGTGTGCAAGTTAGGCGTGTTTTCAACTAAAAGGCCATAGAGAGAATTAGTCCCGATGGACTAAAGGAATCCGTTACTCGTGGGTAAAGAGTACACCCTCTGCAGAGATTAAACCTATTCGAATAGCCGTGTCCATGGTTAAGGATTACAGTCTGGGATGGGTCAAGTGTTGGTCTTAGTGTTGGTCTTCGGAGGAGATATTGTTAAACCAAACTTGGATACCGACTAGTTACTTGTGAGGACCATGATTATTATTTTGTGATGGACTAACCCGTTGCATTATCTGTATTATCTAGTATCCCTGGGACGGTTCTACCTCCTGGATATTCATTGAGATTATTTATCTTATAAGCCCTTTATGTGGTGTCGCTCAGACGCCCGACTGTGGCATTTCTTTTAAAGCCCTTTATGTGGTGTCGCTCAGACGCCTGACTATGGCATTTCTTTTGAAGCCCTTTATGTGGTGTCGCTCAGACGCCCGACTGTGGCATTTCTTTTAAAGCCCTTTATGTGGTGTCGCTCAGACGCCCGACTGTGGCATTTCTTTTAAAGCCCTTTATGTGGTGTCGCTCAGACGCCCGACTGTGGTATTTCTTTT
>NW_021232910.1:0-520 GCF_002162155.2 Triticum dicoccoides | reverse complement strand
GGCCCCCTGGCGCAAGCGGGGAGCATTTTTTTGATTCGCGCGCTCGCCGCGAGCAGTTTGAGTACTTGTGGGTCCGACACGGACTCCGAATGACAAAATTATGACCATTTTGGTGAACATCTCTCCATTCTATGGCAGTCCTTGAAAGTACTTCATTTTCTCGTACGCTTTTTGCCTGATTGCCCCAAAATTTCTTGTCCTCTATAGAGGAGATATCGTTTCCACATATATATTGACCGATGCCAGGAATGCCTTTTTTTCTTGGCTTTCACGCGCGTTAGTTACAGCATGCCATCCGGTGAAAACAAGGAGAATAAGGCATATAGCCGCTGGATTTTCTTCAATTTACAGCCCAATGAGATTGCCCGGATCATAGAGCATCTGCAGAAAGGTACGTTTGTCCCTACGATGGGAGCTAATGTCTATAAGCAACATAATCTCTCGAATTTCCTTCAAAAGGAAGTGCCAATGGGTTCAGAAACTTGTCTAAAAAACAACGACGAATGATGTTCTTTGACTT
>NW_021232909.1:0-666 GCF_002162155.2 Triticum dicoccoides | reverse complement strand
AAACAATGTTGCCTAAGGAAGTTTTCATTTTCTTTGCACGGAAAATTCATTTTTAATTTCCCGAGTGCCCAAAAGGAGGTTTTTTTGTGAAGGAACTACCAAATAATTGTTGCAAAAATGGACCAAATCAATTTTATAAAATACTAGGCCATATATAATGCACAATTGACAAAATGGTTTGGTGAAAAAAGTTTTGATCCACCTCTGGTGAAAAAGGCAAACTGTCGTCGATTCAGTTGGAAACGGATCAAATTTGAACTGCAGCTGCCTCATAGTTTGCTCTTTATTTTTTCCAAAAATCATTTCTAGGTAAATAAGTATCTATTTAATCAGAAATACATGGTTTGATGGCGAGACATCGAGGTTTGGACGGTGGCCGAGGGCCCCAACTCTAGAGCACGTAATCTCGCATGCCCGCCGCGTGGTCACCGCGTGACCGTGGCGTTGCCATGTGTTCTGGGCGGCCTAGGCATGTCTAGTGGGTTGGGCACTCCCCAGGTAGGTGCTAGGAAGAAAATCACAACATAAGATTCTCACGAGGAGACCGATCGATGCTCAAACATGAATAAGCAGCCAAGTGTTTGATTTGCGGTACGGGAAATGCACATGGCTAATGGGCGTGAGTTTTGGCTGAGGATGATCAGTTACTAAGAAGACCGTCTTCAC
>NW_021232908.1:0-3694 GCF_002162155.2 Triticum dicoccoides | reverse complement strand
CCCCCCCCCTCCTTCGGCTTCCAAACAACTGAAGTGCAACATATATGTTTCACAGGGAAATGTTATTTCCCATGTCTAAGAAAACTTGTATGCATTTCACCTCCCCTCAATCTCGGTTAGAGTAAAGCTATTCCTGGAGTTTAGGATACCATCTCCGATTTGCTCAAGTTCCACGCTTCGCTGCGTAAAGAAGGCAGTGCATATTGGGGACGGAAGTGTGGTGCTTCCATTCTTGAGGACGAACACCACTGATGACATGAGTGGCCTATCATCTGGGTTCTCTTGGACACACAACAGTGTTACATGGATGCAAAGTGAAGCTTCATCCAATGAACAAGTATCCATGATAGATGAGTCCACCAATTCATTTATCGTTCCTTCCTTCCACATATTCCATGACTGAAACAATGACAATTATTAGAAAACATCATCAGTAACTTGATATATTCCTATATTTGGAACTTCGCAAAATTCTTCTGTGTACACTTACATATATACATACAATGAGGCTAGGGAAGCCCATGGTGTGACAATTTGAGATTCTCTTCATATCAGTAATAATTTCAAGTACTAGCACACCAAAGCTGTAGAGATCAGACTTGGTAGAGAAGACACCTTTCATGGCATATTCTGGAGACATGTAGCCACTGTATGACATTGCACTCACATAGATTAGTAAACATGAATTTAACATGCTTTCAAATTTACATGATTTATACTTTTGAAATTTTTACTCACTATGTTCCCACAACACGCTGGGTGCTTGCATTCTGTTGGTTGTCGCCAAAGATCCTCGCCATACCAAAGTCAGTTATCTTGGGTTTCATCTCTACACCAAGCAATACATTTCCAGCTTTGAGATCCCTATGAATTATTGTCACCCTTGAATCCTGGTGGAGATACAAAAGTCCCTTAGCAACCCCTTTATTATATTAAACCGTATTGTCCAGTCCAGTATTAATCTTCTTGAATCATCTTTACAATAAACACATGTTAGAAAATGTTGTGGTTTGTTTTAGGGAACTGTTGATTGTTTCTGGAATATGTACCAAAAAGGACAACATCTAAGCTTTTGTTCGGCAGATACTCATAGATCAATAATTTTTCATCCCCTGCACCACAACATCCAAGAAGTCGAACTAAGTTTCTATATTACTTCATTCCTGAATTCCTTTGTTCCTTGTTGAGAATCACTACTTAGCCTCTTGACAGCAACTTCTTGGCCACCTAATAATCCCTGGAGAGTTTTAAGGGGGACTTAGACTCAAACTTTTCAATGAACAATTTAATTATACTAATTTTAGAATGAACTTCAGGAATTTGCTGATCTATCAAGATACCTTGTAGACCTTGCCAAATCCTCCCTGTCCAATCATACATGTCTCAGAGAAACTGTTTGTTGCTAGAGAAATTTCCTCAAAGCTTACAAATGGAAATTTATGGTCATGTGGAGGGTCTCCTTCCCCAAGTTCATCAGAGGTACAAATACCATTCAATGCAGTCTTCTTGTATTTTCTCCTCTTTTTTTTGTTCTTGCCTGAACGCACAATGTTATAATTATTCCTCGTTTGATGAGTGTATGATTAACATAAAAAATAAAGTGTTACTCCCTCCCTCCCATAAATGAATCTAATAAGATCTTAAATTATGGGATGGAGGGAGTATATTTCACCACTAGAACTGTCCATGTATGTCTACTATTCTCTCATGGACTAAAAAACCAAAGCAAATATAACCTTTATGCCATGGTGGGAAATGGTTGACCTGACAAAATGGTGACCCCCAATCATGTAAATTAAGTTACAACTTACATGTGTTACGAAAAACTACCTCTTCTCCCTAGCCTCATCCTCCCAAGTAAAGAGATGGTTTGGTTTCCCTAGCATGTGTGGTCCATCTTATTTCTAGTACATCGCCAATATTGATTAAGTCATTTGCAACATTGGCTAATTTCATGCTCAAAATCACGTGAGGGGTTATTTCTATTGTTTCACGTATTTATTTATTTTGTAAATTTATATGGTTCACATTAGGAGAAACACTATAATACCTTTCAATTTTAGCCATGCGAGGAAAATGCATAGGACTGCAACAACACCGGTTCCTAAAATTGCCAGGACAGTCCTCGCCACGGTGCTCTTTGTCCTTTCACCAGTGGAATGTACAAATACCATAGAATGGGCAATGACTGATGTAATCATGAAAGTATGTTTGTAAATACAAGGTAACTAGAAGGAGGGAGAAAATTGGCACCAACTGCTACTTCTAAGCCTCCAAGCCGGAGATATAGCGTGACGCTGCCAAGCCCTTCGCCGAACTTTCCCGTGTCGATCAACTCCCCCGTCCAAATTAAGCACCTCGTCGCTTCTCCTCCAGACCTGCTGCTGCCTAGGTTGATGAATGAATACGCCACGCAGGAGCAATTGCTTCTGCACTCCACCGCACACTCCTGCAACGAGCTCATGTTCCCGCCGGCAATCGTGAACCTGTCCGGCGCCTTCATCTCCGTCAAGGCCAAGAAGACGTCACCACATCCCTGCAATGCCTCCTTTCGTCGGCACCCGGCTGAAAACCTACCAGCTACCCACTCATTCGTGCTTGCTGGATCGAAGCCATTGAGGCACTTACACACTGGTATGGGCGCCACCGTCTCGTCGCAGTAGCCGTATGGGCCACAAAAGCCGTACCGGCTGCACTCCGATGATGGCCAGTTTTCCAGGACTACCCATGCCGAGGAGGTGGTACTCCAGCTCTGGAGCTGGAAATCTCCGGAGTAGGTCGCCACATACCTAGTGTGTGGGGCGCCGGCAGAGACAGTGTAAGTGACGTAGATCTCCTGGTCGTTGTTGACGACGGCCTGTTAGATGATGACGGTCGCACTACGGTTAACCTGCTGGTACTGGCGCTCACTCTTCACGAGGTATCCTGTCCACGGGCCACTGCGGGCCACTGGGCGAGTCCCGTCCCACAAGAATAACTGGATGAGAGTGTCTGGGTCGACTCCATAGGAGAAGCGCCCGGGTGATGGGTCTCCAGGGTCCTTCCAGGACACCACACGGCTGGTGCCGTGTGTGACATAACTGAGCCGTATCTTCATTTCTGGAAGCACCGTGTCGGTGAGGTGGTCAAAACTCAGCCATAATATAGTCCCATTCGGCGATCGGACAACGAGGTTGCCGGTGTTCTCGAGCACCGCTACCGGCGAAGAGGAGCTCGAGGTGGCTGTAACATCTGTCGTCCAAACGACATGGCCACCACCACCGTCTGAGAGAACGAGGTTGGAGGTGTTGGTGAGGGATAGCCTCGGCAGCGAGGAAGTGTTGCTGGTGACCGGGGTCTCCCTGTTGGCTACCCACACGACGGTGAGCTCCGGTATGCTGCTGTACCATACGCCCAGGTACAGGCTGGCCGGACCGCCGGAGTGGAGTCGGAGGGACTGAAGAAGCCCAAGGCGAAGGCACCGTCGTCCGAGATGATGGTTGCGCCCGGTGCGAGCGGCTTGCCGGGGACAAGCCGGTCCTCGCCTCCTCGGCCGCCCGCAACGGCAGGAACAGAAGGATTAGAGCCGCGGTGTAGCAGGTGAGAGCCGGCCAATCCATTGATCGATCAGGCCGAAGTGTTCTGCAGTAAATTGCTACGTGCTCTGGCAATGAATCTACTAATCGTGCCCTGTTCCATTGCTGATGCTGACATG
>NW_021232907.1:0-1077 GCF_002162155.2 Triticum dicoccoides | reverse complement strand
TAATAAATAGGAGTAAATTAAATAAAGTATAGATATAATTGGAATTGCGGAAGCAAATACCAATTTACTAAAAAAAGAAAAAAGTATCTAATCGAAATCAAAAGAATTTTTTTTAAGATTAAACAAAAGGGTTGATACACCCGTCACTCAAAAAATCTAGCACAACTAATTATGTTTTCCTGTCATTGTGCTTTTAACAAGGAGCACACGTCAAAGTTGGATCTTGCACAAGAGCAATTATAATAAGGTAATGTGAGCCGAAAAAGTTCATTTGGTGCACGTCGTCCAGTGCTATGCATATCCTCACCCTCTCGTAGCATGTGGATCAACATTGCGCATTAATTGCCAAATGTATAGCATCTAGTTGTTTCTTATCCAGTATTCTGTATTGGGTCGTATTGCATCGACAATGGTACTGGATCCCTCCTCCATTAGCCACAGATGTTCCAAAAGCCAGCACCAATATAGGCAGCATTTCAGAACAGGTTGCAACTTGTACCCATAGTTGGCACAGGTCGAACAAATGTTTGCCAGGCAGCTCGGTTGCCCCGACGCCCAGTGGGAACATTAATTGTTCTTCTCCATAGACAGCACCGCCACCCCCTACCTACCAAGAACGCTCATGGCGGCGGCGCAGATCACCGTCTGAAGTTTCCCCGACGGCCCGCCGTCGCCGGCTCGGAATTGGACCTTGACTACCAGCCTCCAATACATCCGATCCGCCCAGTCCCCTGCTGAACTATCGAGGTATGCATTTTAAACATTTCATCAGCAATATCGGCCGTGAATGTCTCTTACATCCACGATGCCATCCCTATTAGTATAGCAGTATGAATCGCAATCCTAGTTGCAATTAGCTAGTCCAGTTTAGCAATCTTTTAATTACGAGATGGCTTCCCTCTTCCGAGCTATTTATCTAAGACTTGATCTAAAATCGCCAGATTGTATATTTGGGGGAAGGATGCCCACCCGCAGCAACGCCGGCGGAGAGCCACCAACTCACGCTGTTGCTAGCGCAATAGCTGACGTAGTGGAAGATTCCACCAGGATCACGCTGGCCGATGCAACCCTTACTTC
>NW_021232906.1:0-1471 GCF_002162155.2 Triticum dicoccoides | reverse complement strand
GTAAACGGCCTCTTGACCATATACGAGCTCATACTGAGTTACCTTTGTAGCACCATGCCTTGAGATTTTGTGTGCCCACAAAGCTTCAGACAGTAGCTCATGCCATCTCCTTGGATTATCCTCAATCTTCTTCTTGATGAGCTTGATTAATATTTTATTACTAGACTCAGCTTGTCCATTGGCTTGGGCATAATATGGAGAGGAATTGAGAAACTTTATCTTATATGATTCGGCAAATTCTCTGACTTGATGTGACATAAAGGATGAACCTTGGTCAGTAGTTAATGTTTGTGGTATGCCGAATCTATGAATAATATGCTCAGTTGTGAATTGAATTACCTCTGTATGCGTCATGTTTTTTAGTGGTATTGCTTCAGACCATTTAGTGAAATAATCAGTTGTCACCAACACGAACCGATGCCCCTTTGAAGAAGAAGGATGAATCTCTCCAATAAAGTCCAATCCCCAACCTCTAAAAGGCCACGGCTTGATAATAGGATGTAACATAGCAGCGGGAGCTAACTGAATATCACCAAACTTTTGAAAAGCTTCACATCCTTTATAGTATCGGAAGCAATCATTAACCATCGTCGGCCAATAAAACCCAGCACGTCATAATAACCATTTCATCTTGGGAGCCGACTGATGAGTGCCACAAATACCTTCATGGACCTCTCCCATAGCAACTCTCGCTTGGTCCTCGTCCAAGCACTTTAAAAGAACATCATCAACCGTTCGGCGATAGAGACCATCATCTCTCATTGTGTATTTGAAAGCCATACGTCGAACAGTCCTGTCCACCCTTTTACTAGGATCACACAAATAATCAATAATGGGTTTCCTCCAGTCTTCATTTTCTCCTGGATTAAATATTTCATTAGTGGCCGAAATGGTGGGCTTCGGTTCGGCCTCCCCTATGTTGGCAAGACTAGACATTGGCCTTTGAGAAATATGAAACATGCCACGATCAACATGATAGCCGGATGCTTGTTGTGCCAACTCATTTGCCCTCCAATTATCATGTCTAGATATATGAGCAGTGCTAAAATAATCCAAATTAGAAATTATATCTAGACATTTATCAAGATAAACATTAAGTGATTCGTCAAAACATTGAAAGACTTTGGATATTTGTTGTACTACTAATAATGAATCACCAAAAGCCTCAATATGTGTAGCACCTATGGCAAGCAACATCTCTAAGCCGAATAGCAATGCTTCATATTCGGCTTGATTATTTGTGCAAAATTATTCTAAGCGGCATGAGGCTTCAAAAACAGCAACATGAGATATATAAACAATACCAACACCTTGGCCATTGCTACAAACTGAACCATCAAAATATAATCTCCATGGTACTAATAAGACAAGGTTTATATCAATATCATGCTTGTCATCAATCCGATGCTCAACAATAAAATTAGCAACAATTTGGCCTTTCATGGATTTCAGAGATTCATAAGCCAAATCA
>NW_021232905.1:0-814 GCF_002162155.2 Triticum dicoccoides | reverse complement strand
GTTATGTTTCCTAACCATGGACAAAGAGTTGTTATTTGATTAACGGGATCACATCATTAGTTGAATGATCTGATTGACATGACCCATTCCATTAGCTTAGCACCCGATCGTTTAGTATGTTGCTATTGCTTTCTTCATGACTTATACATGTTCCTATGACTATGAGATTATGCAACTCCCGTTTGCCAGAGGAACACTTTGTGTGCTACCAAACGCCACAACGTAACTGGGTGATCATAAAGGAGCTCTACAAGTGTCTCCAAAGGTACATGTTGGGTTGGCGTATTTCGAGATTAGGATTTGTCACTCCGATTGTCGGAGAGGTATCTCTGGGCCCTCTCGGCAATGCACATCACTTAAGCCTTGCAAGCATTGCAACTAATGAGTTAGTTGCGGGATGATGTATTACAGAATGAGTAAAGAGACTTGCCAGTAACGAGATTGAACTAGGTATAGGATACCGACGATCGAATCTCGGGCAAGTAACATACCGTTGACAAAGGGAACAACGTATGTTGTTATGCGGTTTGACCGATAAAGATCTCCGTAGAATATGTAGGAGCCAATATGGGCATCCAGGTCCCGCTATTGGTTATTGACCGAAGACGTGTCCCGGTCATGTCTACATTGTTCTCGAACCCGTAGGATCCGCATGCTTAAGGTTTCGATGACAGTTATATTATGAGTTTATATGTTTTGATGTACCGAAGGTTGTTCGGAGTCCCGGATGTGATCACGGACATGACGAGGAGACTCGAAATGGTTGAGACATAAAGATTGATATATTGGAAGCCTATGTTTGAATATCGGAAGT
>NW_021232904.1:0-397 GCF_002162155.2 Triticum dicoccoides | reverse complement strand
CAACTCATTCCGATAATCATGAAACCGGAGAAATTTCGAATAACACTAAGTTACCTCAACGGGGATATGCACATCCCCAATAATAAGAATATCATATTTCTTCTTGACAGTAGGGAGAGGAAATTCAAAACCTCCAAATATAATCGATGGAATTTTCCCAATAGAATTGATACTATGAATTTGAGGTTGTTTCCTTGGAAAGTGTACCGTATGCTCATTACCATTAACATGAAAAGTGACATTGCCTTTGTTGCAATCAATAACAGCCCCTATAGTATTAAGAAAAGGTCTTCCAAGAATAATAGACATACTATCATCCTCGGGAATATCAAGTATAACAAAGTCCGTTAAAATAGTAACATTTGCAACCACAACAGGCACATCCTCACAAATACCC
>NW_021232903.1:0-1747 GCF_002162155.2 Triticum dicoccoides | reverse complement strand
CCCCCCCCCCCTAAATTTTATAGACTGGCGACACTTGCATCAAGAACATAAGAGAGATAAGCATGGGTGCAAGGAAATAGCATGTGAGCATAAAGATACGGCACCAGATAGATAACATCTCACAAGCTAGTACTGTGGGGCTGTTGCCTCACAGTTTCCAGTAAAAAAACATCTCACAAGCTAACAAGGTACTTGACATAAAGATAAAGACAGGGTAGTGTGACGCCCCGAGACCGACGCTCCAGATACCTTCCATTTATTTTCGTTGCTGCTGTCTAATTCAGTTGTTTGTTGCATTCATCATCGCATCATTCGCATTGCATAGGCACTCGTGTTGTCATTCTTTTCAAAACTTGCATCCGTTCATAGTTGTCACTTCTCTCCGTTGCCTTCGTTGTCCATTCTGAGACCTGCCACACTCGCACGCGCCCGCTACACCTCCGAAATATTATTTTATAAGTGGGATAAAAATGTTCTCGGAATGGGATGAAAGTTGATGTGTGGTCTTATTATATTGTCGTAGACCTCCTGCCAAATTTCGTTGGATTCGGAGTCCATTTGATATACCCCAACAGATAACTATAACGGCACTATAGCCAGTCAGACGTTTTCGGTGTTCCAAAACCGTGTCGGGCTGCTCTACCTCCCTCTCTTCTCAGCCCACAACTACTTACACAGCCCACTAGGCCCAGTGTCGGTGTCAAAACTGGAAGACCTTGGGGTAGGGGTCACAAACTATGGATCTAAGATCGATGCGGAACAAGGGACGATGAACACGGTGTTGACCCAGGCTAGGGCCCTCTCGAAGAGGAAATGCCCTACGTCATGCTTGGTTGTATTGGATGTATAGTACGGCTACAGAGTAGATCGACCTCGAGATCAGCATGAGCTAAACCCTAAGGTGATGAGGTGATGTATGTAGATCTACCTCTAAAGACTACAACCCTCGGTTTATATAGACACCGGTAGGGTTAGGGTTGCCGAAGATAGATTACAATAAGGGGTAAAAAGATCCTGCTTATCCTTGACTTGCAGGGCAAATC
Source organism: Triticum dicoccoides (assembly GCF_002162155.2). Taxonomy (NCBI): domain Eukaryota; kingdom Viridiplantae; phylum Streptophyta; class Magnoliopsida; order Poales; family Poaceae; genus Triticum; species Triticum dicoccoides. Next base: position 704 of record NW_021232903.1, on the reverse strand, counting down.
ATGGCTTCATAGATCTTCTATAGTTTGAGGTTTCACCAGTCCGGCCCATATTCGATGGGCCGACGCCTTGAGGACCCCTTAATCCATAACTCCCTCAGTAGCCCCCGAACTTGCCTTAAATGCCGAGGCTTGTGTCCGGCATCCGCTCACTGATACGTCTCCAACGTATCTACTTTTCCAAACACTTTTGCCCTTGTTTTGGACTCTAACTTGCATGATTTGAATGAAACTAACCCGGACTGACGCTGTTTTCAACAAAACTGCCATGGTGTTATTTATTGTGCAGAAAACAAAAGTTCTCGGAATGACCTGAAAATCCACGGAGATAACTTTTGGAAAATATAAAAAATACTGGCGAAAGAATCAAGTCCAGGGGCCCACAACCTGTCCACGAGGGTGGGGGGCGCGCCCCCTCCCCCTGGGCGCGCCCCCTGTCTCGTGGGCCCCCTGCTGCTCCACCGACCTCAACTCCAACTCTATATATTCCGTTTCGCGGAGAAAAAAATCAGAGAGAAAGTTTCATCACGTTTTACGATACGGAGCCTCCGCCAAGCCCTAATCTCTCTTGGTAGGGCTGATCTGGAGTCCGTTCGGGGCTCCAGAGAGGGGGATTCGCCGCCGTCGTCATCATCAACCATCCTCCATCACCAATTTCATGATGCTCACCGCCATGCGCGAGTAATTCCATCGTAGGCTTGTTGGAT
>NW_021232902.1:0-1677 GCF_002162155.2 Triticum dicoccoides | reverse complement strand
GGTGTCTATATAAACCAGAGGGTTTTAGTCCGTAGGACGAACAACAATCGTACCATAGGCTAGCTTCTAGGGTTTAGCCTCTTTGATCTCGTGGTAGATCTACTCTTGTACTACCCATATCATCACTATCAATCAAGAAGGAGTAGGGTTTTACCTCCATCGTGAGGGCCCGAACCTGGGTAAAAACATCGTGTCCCTTGTCTCCTGTTACCATCCGCCTAGACGCACAGTTCGGGACCCCCTACCCGAGATCCGCCGGTTTTGACACCGACAGTTAGGGTTTTCCTCACTTGATGATTTTCGCTCAAAGTCCTCGGAGGATGGGATGCTCTCAATGACAAGTGTCAGTTTCTCTTGGAGCAGCGAACCAGCTAGTGGTTGTAGGGGGCGGCTATTTATAGCCTAGGGAGCAGCCCGACATGATAAGACATAAATGCCCATCAATGATATGACCATTCGGTGGGTAGATATTTTGGGATAGCTGGCGCGTAGCACAGCAACAGTCGGAAATTTGACACTCAAATTCCTCCGGGCTATCATGTTCCTCACTTATAGGCAATCCGCACTGGTGAATTCCTAACTCCTCAGTCAGAACAAATTCCTACGAGACCAGAAGAGCTTCGTCTCTGTCACTGAAGAAATTTACTGAGCTGTATAAGATTTCCAATGGCTTCACTCGAAAGGAATGGTAGGTATAAGATTTGAGATGAGCATCACTTGGAAACTTTTCCTTAGTTTTTCCTCGACCCCCTTTAACAGTACGGTGTTTCCTATGACTCAAGAAAGAGAAAATGAAACTACGAAAAAAAAGTCTTCACGCTTCATGATCCTCGTATGAATATCAAGTATTCATGGTCACACCAATTTCTTCACTTTGAAAGTCTTCAGAAAGTCTTCAGAAATCCAAAGTCTTCAGTCAAAGACATTCATTTTTATGAGTCGAAATTCTCTATAAACATCAAACTCCTCATAGACTTATAGACCTATGTCCACTCACAAACACATCAGTCCCTTAACCTATAAGTATTCAATACACCAAAATCACTAAGGGGCACTAGATGCACTAACAATCTCCCCCTTTTGGTGATTGATGACAATATAGGTTAAGTTTTCAACAGGGATAAACATATGAAGTGTAAATACAGATATTTAGGAATTTGATTTCAAGATATGGAAGAACTCCCCCTGAAGATGTGTATAGTGAGGAATTTGCTTTTGAAGCAATGCACATTTGAAGAGTAGAATCATGGAGATCTCCCCCTATATCTTGTAATTCATACATGCATTTAACATATGATATGAAGAATTTGAAATGCATGATGAAATATGGTGACTGATGTAATTCAGCATGCGTGCATTAACATATATGAGGAAATAGCATGCAGAAGAACATAGCAAAAGTATCATACCACCATCGGGTTTAAGATTACAACTCGATCAATAAAGCCTTCCAAAACAACGAGAGTTGTAACTTAGCAAAAAAACACCCATATATAGACCTGCTTGAAGACTAACTCAAATTTCTCCCCCTTTTTCATCGAATGACCAAAAGGGACGAAAAATGAGAACTAACGCCCTTGAAGAATATCATGTTGAGGGAGGAGCGCCAGCGTTGTTGGGGTTGGTTGTTGTAGTAGGGCCTGCCACAGTGTCGTCCAAATCTTCATGCTCATCAGT
>NW_021232901.1:0-2945 GCF_002162155.2 Triticum dicoccoides | reverse complement strand
ATTGACATTGATGGCCACACTATCTTCAATGACAAAATTTTGGATCCACTGGCATCATTTATCGGAGAAACCTTTCATCCTCAGGGCCTGTTGGAAAAAAGACCACTTGACCTTGTCATAAGCTTTTTCAAAGTCAATTTTAAATATCACTCCACTCATGTTTTTTCGGTGCATCTCATGGACGGTCTCATGAAGGACTACTACACCATCTAGCATATTCCCTCCTTGCATGAATGCCGTTTGAGATGGCCGGACAACATGGTTAGCTATCGAGTTTAACCTATTCGTAGCCACTTTGGTGAAAATCTTAAAGCTGCCATTAAGGAGGCATATTGGTCTAAATTGCTGGATTCGTTCGGCCTCTTTAATTTTTGGCAACAAGACAATCTCTCCAAAATTTAGCCTAAATAGGTCAAGTTGATCGGCATGAAGACACTTAAACTACTCCAGAAGGTCAGTCTTGATGATATCCCAGAAATTCTCATATAATTTTGCGGGGAAACCATTAGGGCCTGGAGCTTTGTTGTGTTTCATTTGGAATACCGCCGCTCTCACCTCCTCTTTCGAGAAAGGTGCCGTGAGGATATCATTCTCTTCCGCCGTGACTTGTGCAATATCATCTATTCGAGCCTCGTCAAAGGTGACATTCCATTCATGTGGCTCCCCGAATAGAAATTTGTAGTATCTGGTGATATAATTTTTGAGCTCCTCCTGACCTTCGATCCGCCCCTCATCCTGTTGGAGACTATGAATACATTTCTTCCTATGTCGACCATTGGCGACCAATTGGAAGTATCTTGTATTACTATCTCCCATTAGGATGAAGTCAGCTTTGGATCTCTGGTAGTATTTGGTCTCCTCTTCGCGCAATAGACGGGCAACCTTGTCATTAGATTGTTTTTTAATTCAATCTTTTGTTGAGATAAGGTTCGTGTCTCTGCAATTTTGCCGAGGTCATCAATGATGGTACAGAGGCGCTGCTTTTCTTTTTTGTACAAGCCGTTGGTGTGTTTCGCCCTTCCAGTGTGGTGTTGCCTCATGGCCCTTATTTTATAATTCCAACTCCGAATCGGTGTACGACCAACGGCGGGCCTCTCCCAAATGTTCTTGATTATGTCTACAAAACCAACCCGATGCAACCATGCAAATTCAAATTTGAAAGGGCGACGGGCAGAATGACTCGTAGAATTAGAATCAAGAATGATTGGCGCATGATCTGATAATGCCTCGATTCACTCTCTAGGGCTGGCACGGTTACCATAGGAAATTTTATCTCCCATTCGGTATACATGAGTACCCTATCGAGCTTCTCGTACGTCGGCACGGAACGGTTATTTGCCCAAGTGAACTGCCTCCCTGACATACATGCCTCCCGAAGATCCAAACTATCAATCACAATATTGAATAGGAAAGTCCAATGAGTGTCGAAGCGGTCATTATTTTTTTCTTCGTGGTACCTAAGGATATTAAAGTCCCCTCCAATAAGCATTGGGTACGGGTTATCCTTAGCCAGGTTCACTAGTCCACGGAGGAAAGCAGATTTATACTCATCTAGGACAGCTCCATACACTGCGATAGGCTCCATGTAGAGTTATCATCCCTGTTTCGTAGGTGAAATGTGATATGAAAATCACCGGTCGAAAAACCCAACAAGTCCATGGTCGTGGTTTGTATCCCAAGAAGGATTCCTCCAGACCTTTCACGAGCTGGTAGACTATGCCATGTGTAGTCGAAACAACCTGATAGGTGATCGAGGACGTGTGGGCGAAAGTCACAATTACCAGCCTCGGAAATTGCCAAAAAATCCAATTCATGTTCTCGCACACAATCACCGATGTGTTTATGTTTAGCCAAGTCTGAAAGACCTCTGCTATTCCAAAACATGCCTCTCATGTGAAAACTCGAATAGGTGTGGAACTTTTGGCCTTCTTGGACGGATTTTGTTTCTTTCTAGAGGAGTGTGATTTAGATTTCCGCAAAGACTTGTGCAGTCACAAACATTGACCCAGGTCTTGCATCATCTAAACCCACCTCGGCAACCTCACCAACCAAGTGGAAGATTAGCGTACCATCATATTTAGCATCCGCTTCATCATCGTCCTCGTCTTTGGGGTTTGGTAGGGCGTTGTTACACTTCGGAGAAACCTTTAAATGGTCAATCTCCATGTGTTTAAGTGCCCCAACCGATAGATTAATTTCATTATCATTCTTTCCCATAGATACACCAACATAGAGTCCACAGCTGAGTATGCTAATGTTTTCAACTGCCAGCTTGGGCAGTTCCAGATTCAGTATCTCCGTATTCCGATTCACCATCGATGCTTAACTACCGCTGAGTGGAAGCATGTGGAAGAGAGACTTGAGAAACAACTAGCCAGCTGAAAATAACAACTCTTGTCGTGTGTGTGTTGGGGGGTGGGGGCATTGATTTTGATTAATTCCATCCTCCGCAGTATGGTTCGATACATGTTGTCATTCTTCCGCTTAACGAAAGGGGTTCTTCAGCGTCAGGATTTCTTTAGATCCAGTTTTGTTTATAATGTGGTAATGAATCCAACAAATGTCGGTTGGCTAGGCAGACTATATTATGCCGCCCTAAAAGTAATGGGGGCCTTGGAATTCAAGATCTTGAGATTAAAAACATCGCCCTTCTAAGTAAATGGGTTTACAAATTACTCACTCAGAATGTAGTGTGGCAGGAAATCATTCGTGACAAATACGCGGGGTCCAAATCCTTCTCTAAAGATCAGTGGAAACCCCATGATTCACAATTTAGATATGGTGTCATAAAGGGCAAGAAATTCTTTTTGAATTTGGTACTTTCTCAGTTAGGGATGGTTGTCAGGTTCGATTCTGGGAAGATAACTGGCTAGGCGCCATCCCACTTATGGTGCAGTAACCTAGCTTGTACAGGATGGTCAGACATAAATTTGTCACGATTAAAC
>NW_021232900.1:0-472 GCF_002162155.2 Triticum dicoccoides | reverse complement strand
GCCTACATACGACTAGGAACACAACCCGTAGTTGGGCCAGGATGTAGGCCCGCAAAGGCCCAGTAGGCCCACAGGGCAGAAGAGGACAGGTAGGCCCTGTAGGCCTGCTTAGGAGAGGAGCTCGAGAGAGCTACCGCACTGGGGCTTATAAACCAGTGCGGTAGCCCCTCGGGTAGCGAGGTGGGACTAAACTTGCGCACCGCCTGGAGCCAGCGCACCCCTTTTAGTACCGGGTCGTGTCTCCAACCGGTACTAAAGACCCCCCCTTTAGTACTGGTTGGAGCCACCACCCGGTACAAAAGGGGGTGCACTTCCTGCCGCTTGGCCTTGCCAAAACAGACCTTTAGTACCGGTTGGTGGCTCCAACCGGTACTAAAGGTCCATCCTATATATACAACACTTAAAAAAATTCAGTTTCCCTCTGTTTTTTCCCTCTGTTTCCTCCCTCCGTCGCGCCGCACTGCCCCGATCG
>NW_021232899.1:0-385 GCF_002162155.2 Triticum dicoccoides | reverse complement strand
ATCGTCAATCGTGGAAATTGCTCTGGGATCCCAAAACGATGAGTAGTAGTCCATGAAACAACCCACAATCGAACAAAACTAGGATTGCTGGTGAACGACACATAAACGCACTGCGGGGTACGTCAGTCGTGGAAATCTCACCGAGACCCCAAAACAATGGGTAATAGTCCATGAAACGGGCCATAATCGGCCAAAACTGCGATTGTTGATGACCGACACGTAACCGCACCTTGGGGTTCAACAACCATGGAAATCACTTTGGGCCCCAAAATAATAAGTAATAGTCCATGAAATGGGTCAGAATCGATAAGAACCACGAGTGTTGATGACCAACACGTAAACGCACCCCGTGGTTCGTTAATCGTGGAAATCACTCTGGGACCCC
>NW_021232898.1:0-1363 GCF_002162155.2 Triticum dicoccoides | reverse complement strand
GATGATGCTGTTAATGTTGCTGATTTGTTCTTTCGTGAAATTATTCGCTTGCATGGTGTGCCAAATACTATTGTTTCAGATCGTGATACTAAATTTCTTAGCCACTTTTGGAGATGTTTATGGGCTAAGTTGGGGACTAAACTGCTTTTTAGTACTACTTGTCACCCCCAAACTGATGGACAAACTGAAGTAGTCAATAGAACGTTGTCTACTATGCTTAGGGCTATTTTGAAGAATAATAAGAAAATGTGGGAGGAATGCTTGCCTCATATTGAATTTGCTTATAATCGTTCATTGCATTCTACTACTAAGATGTGCCCTTTCGAAGTTGTGTATGGTTTCCTACCTCGTGCACCTATTGATTTGTTGCCTCTTCCATCTTCGGAGAAGGTTAATTTTGATGCTAAACAACGTGCTGAATTGATTTTAAAAATGCATGAGTTAACTAAGGAAAACATTGAGCGCATGAATGCTAAATATAAACTTGCTGGAGATAAGGGTAGAAAACATGTTGTGTTTGCACCTGGAGATCTTGTTTGGTTACATTTGCGTAAGGATAGATTTCCTAACTTGCGCAAATCAAAGTTAATGCCACGTGCTGATGGTCCCTTTAAGGTGTTAGAGAAAATAAATGATAATGCATATAAACTTGAGCTGCCTGCAGATTTTCGGGTTAGTCCCACTTTTAACATTGCAGATTTGAAGCCTTATTTGGGTGAGGAAGATGAACTTCCGTCGAGGACGACTTCATTTCAAGAAGGGGAGGATGATGAGGACATCAATACAATTGTTACACCCACAGCCCCTGCTACTATACATACTGGACCAATTACTAGAGCTCGTGCACGCCAACTAAATTATCAGGTACTTTCGTTTCTTGGTAATGATTCTAATGTTCATGAGAATATGATGCTGCCTAAATTGGATACATTTGTTTTGCTTACAAATGAAGGGCCTAGCTTGGATAAGGATGAACGTTGGAGCAAGAACAAGAACGGAGTTACAAGTGATGATTTCAGGACTTTGAAGCCACCATAATGTGTGCATGAAGCCTTGGACGAAATATACAAGATGCCACTTCATAAATTTCGTCCCGAGGCTATTTTAGGTGCTGCGTCACCTTATTATTGGGCCAGGCCCATGTAATTTCGAAATACATAAGTATAGGCTATTTTTAGAGTCCGTATGTGTGGGGAAACAAGAGATAGGGTTGATTTCGGACCCCTCCACCAAGGGCCACGAAATTCCCCCCTCTTCCTCCATATATACAGCCCTTAGGGCATCGTTTAGACTTTGGGTTTTGTTTAGATTAAAAGTTCGCCATAGCTGCAACTTCGCGTACTTCGTTTGTGTTCAACGACCA
>NW_021232897.1:0-400 GCF_002162155.2 Triticum dicoccoides | reverse complement strand
AAAATACCCTTTAAAAATGTTCATCATTTATGGATCAAGGTGGAAGCATCTACCAAAAATGGTTCACATTTTTGCAGGACAAATTTGGACTCTGAATTAATTCAAACATATTTGAATTGGAGCTATTTAAATGCTATATGTATTTTAGATGCTCCAAAAATGTTGGAAATTGTTAAGGGTCACTCGAATAATTCAGAAAGCACCCATAATTGTTTCCAGGATTTTATGAAATGGTTTAGTATTATTACTAAATCAAAACAAATAGCAAAAAAATAGAAAACAAAAACTAAATAGAAAAGGGAGAGAGAGAAAGGCCAGAGGCCACTTACCTGGAGCTGGCCCAGTTGGCCCAACCCACCAACCCACGTTGCCAGTCGTCTCCTAGCTTCTGCCAGGAGGA
>NW_021232896.1:0-676 GCF_002162155.2 Triticum dicoccoides | reverse complement strand
TTCCTTTTTCCTTTTTTCTTCTGTTTTTTTCTTCTGTTTTTTTCTTCTGTTTTTCCTTTTTTCTTATGTTTTTCTTCTGTTTGCTTTTTTCTTCTGTTTTTTTCTTCTGTTTTTTTCTGCATTTTCAAATCTTAAAAATACAATTATATATCAAAAAAATCAGAAAAATAAAACTAATTCATTTTAAAACCCCTTGAAGGTTTGACAAAAGGTTTGATACAATAAATTATTACATATCATTTCTTCCCTTGTGTCCCTGCTTGCTTACGATTGTGCCGTATCCATGGAGCATCCTCATCATTTAACTTAATGCTTGGGTCGGTGTTCACTTTGAAGGGCGGAATTTCAGCAAACATATTATAATCTTCTGACATGTCTGTCTTGTCCTCCACTCCCACGATGTTTCTTTTCCCTGAAAGAACAATGTGGCGCTTTGGATCATCGCATGATGCACTGATCGTTTTCTTATCTTTCCGTTTCCTCGGTTTGCTACTCATGTCCTTCACATAGAAAACCTGAGCGACATCTTTCGCTAGGACGAATGGTTCGTCAAGGTAACCAAGATTGTTGAAATCCACCATTGTCATTCCGTATTGCTGGTCCACCTTTACCCCACCTCCTGTTAGCTTGAACCATTTGCACCGGAACAAAGGGACCTTAAAGGAGGGTCCATAGT
>NW_021232895.1:0-469 GCF_002162155.2 Triticum dicoccoides | reverse complement strand
GTGCCCCCGTCCCGCCTAACCCTGTAGCGTTCGACCACGGGATCTAGCCCTTTGACTTTGCACGGACGGGCTTTGACCAGTGGACCTCCCCACCCGGTTGTGTTAGGTCAGCCCATAGGAACACTTTGGAGCAACATCCGGGCCAGACCCACAGCAAGATCCCCTCCGTGTAGACCCGACGCGTCCATTTCCCCCCTCCAGGTGCCGGCGGCGGCGCCGTCCGTAAGGGGGGCACACCCCGGACACGCGTGCCGGGTGTTTGCAACCGCCACAACACTTCCAGACTTGTGAGAGGCCGCCTACGCGAGATTTGGCGGCATGCTAGCCCCCGGAGGCCGCCGGCCACAGCCGTAGACGCGTGAAGGGCAATCCGCGTAGAGGGCATTTTTCGGATACTTCTCCATCACCAAAATTTATGAAAAAATACCATCGTTCCTATAGCACATGTGCCCACGTCGTGCAAAAAAAA
>NW_021232894.1:0-1276 GCF_002162155.2 Triticum dicoccoides | reverse complement strand
TCTCAAGCGTCTAAGCTTGGGGATGCCCTGGTTGGCATCCCACCTTTCTTCTTCAACAATTATCGGTTAGTATCGGTTGATCCTAAGTTTTTGCTTCTTCACATGATGTTTGCTATTCTTAGATGTCATTTTATTTTGCTTTTCTTTCTGTTTGAATAAAATACCAAGATCTGAAATTCTTAAATGTTAGAGAGTCTTCACATAGTTGCATAATTATTCGACTACTCATTGATCTTCACTTATATCTTTCGGAGTAGTTTGTCATTTGCTCTAGTGCTTCACTTATATCTTTTAGAGCATGGTGGTAGTTTTATTTTGAAGAAATAGATGAACTCTCATGCTTCACTTAGATTATTTTGAGAGTCTTAAATAGCATGGTAATTTGCTTAAAATCCTAATATGCTAGGTATTCAAGATTAGTAAAATTTTCTTATGAGTGTTTTGAATAGCAAGATAAGTTTGATGCTTGATGATTGTTTTCAGATATGGAGGTAATAATATCAAAGTCGTGCTAGTTGAGTAGTTGTGAAATTGAGAAATGCTTGTGTTGAAGTTTGCAAGTCCCGTAGCATGCACGTATGGTAAACGTTATGTAACAAATTTGAAACATGAGGTGTTATTTGATTGTCCTCCTTATGAGTGGCGGTCGGGGACGAGCGATGGTCTTTTCCTACCAATCTATCCCCCTAGGAGCATGCGCGTAGTGCTGAGGTTTTTGATGACTTGTATATTTTTGCAATAAGTATGTGAGTTCTTTATGACTAATGTTGAGTCCATGGATTATACGCACCTCACCCTTCCATCATTGCTAGCCTCTTCGGTACCGTGCATTGCCCTTTCTCACATTGAGAGTTGGTGCAAACTTCACCGGTGCATCCAAACCCCGTGATATGATACGCTCTTTCACACATAAACCTCCTTATATCTTCCTTAAAAAAACCACCATACCTACCTATTATGGCATTTCCATAGCCATTCCGAGATATATTGCCATGCAACTTTCCATCATTCCGTTCGTCATGATACATTCATCATTGTCATATTGCTTAGCATGATCATGTAGTTGACATAGTATTTGTGGCAAAGCTACCATTTATAATTCTTTCATACTTGTCACTCTTGATTCATTGCATATCCCGGTACACCACCGGAGGCATCCATATAGAGTCATACTTTGTTCTAGTACCGAGTTGTAATCATTGAGTTGTAAATAAATAGAAGTGTGATGATCATCATTCAATAGAGCATTGTCCCAAAAAAAAGGCCAAAAAAAAAA
>NW_021232893.1:0-412 GCF_002162155.2 Triticum dicoccoides | reverse complement strand
CGTGCCCGCGGTTATGGGCAGATGGGAATTTGTTAATGTCCGGTTGTAGATAACCTGAGCCTTAACTTAATTAAAATGAATCAACTGTGTGAGTTACCATGATGGTCTCTTCTCGGCGGAGTCCGGGAAGTGAACACGGTGTTGGAGTAATGTTTGCCGTAGGTTGTTCTCTAGTTATTCGATCGCGCTTTGCCTTCTCTTCTCGATCTCTTTTGCGAATAGGTTAGCCACCATATATGCTAGTCGCTTGCTGCAGCTCCACTTATTACCTTGCCTTACCTATAAGCTTAAATAGTCTTGATCGCGAGGGTGTGAGATTGCTGAGTCCCTGTGGCTCACAGATTACTTCCAAACCAGATGCAGGGCCAGACGACTCTGTTCCAGATGACGCACTTGAGCTCAAGTGTGAGTT
>NW_021232892.1:0-876 GCF_002162155.2 Triticum dicoccoides | reverse complement strand
GGGGGGGGGGGTATGAACCATGGAAAAGTTGGAATACACACCAATATAAATATAGAATGAGTTCACAACAGTACCAAAAGTGGTGATTTATTTTCTTATACCAACGGAGCTTATGAGATTTTCTGTTGAGTTTTGTGTTGTGAAATTTCAAGTTTTGGGTAAGGATTTGATGGACTATGGAATAAGGAGTGGCAAGAGCGTAAGCTTGGGGATGCCCAAGGCACCCCACGGTAATATTCAAGGATAACCAAGAGCCTAAGCTTTTGGATGCCCCGGAAGGCATCCTCTCTTTCGTCTTCGTCCATCGGTAACTTTACTTGAGGCTATATTTTTATTCACCACATGTTATGTGTTTCCCTTGGAGCGTCTTGTATGATTTGGGTCTTTTCTTTTTAGTTTTTCACAATCATCCTTGCTGTACACACCTTTTGAGAGGGACACGCATGAATCGTAATTTATTAGAATACTCTATGTGCTTCACTTATATATTTTGAGCTAGGCAATATTGCTCTAGTGCTTCACTTATATCTTTTTAGAGCATGACGGTGGTTTTATTTTATAGAAATTGTTGAACTCTCATGCTTCACTTATATTATTTGGAGAGTCTATAAACCGCGTGGTAATTTGCTATGATTATAAATTTAGTCCTAATATGGTAGACATCCAAGAGGGATATAATAAAAACTTTCATATAAAGTGCATTGAATACTATGAGAAGTTTGATTCCTTATGATTGTTTTGATATATAAAGATGGTGATATTAGAGTCATGCTAGTAAGTAATTGTGGATTGTAGAAATACTTGTGTCGAAGTTTATGATTCCCGTAGCATGCACGTATGGTGAACAGGTATGTTGTGTCTTCAGTGAGTGCAATT
>NW_021232891.1:0-495 GCF_002162155.2 Triticum dicoccoides | reverse complement strand
TTTTCATGGATGACTTTTCCGTCTATGGATCTTCTTTTGATGACTGCTTGAGCAATCTTGATCGAGTTTTGCAGAGATGTGAAGAAACTAATCTTGTCTTGAATTGGGAAAAGTGCCACTTTATGGTTAATGAAGGCATTGTCTTGGGGCATAAAGTTTCCGAAAGAGGCATTGAAGTTGATAAAGCCAAGGTTGATGCTATTGAAAAGATGCCATGTCCCAAGGACATCAAAGGTATAAGAAGTTTCCTTGGTCACGCCGGATTTTATAGGAAGTTCATTAAGGACTTCTCAAAATTTTCTCGGCCTCTGACCAATTTATTACAAAAAGATATACCATTTGTCTTTGATGATGATTGTGTAGAAGCATTTGAAATACTTAAGAAAGCATTGATCTCTGCGCACACCTATTGTTCAGCCACCTAATTGTAATTTACCATTTGAAATTATGTGTGATGCTAGTGATTATGCTGTAGGTGCTGTTCTAGGGCAAAGA
>NW_021232890.1:0-10960 GCF_002162155.2 Triticum dicoccoides | reverse complement strand
TGTTGAAGGTTTTTCAATTCAAGGCCGTCTTGAAGGCCGAATTGCTCACGCATTGCGTCAGACACTTATCAACATGTGTCTGGTGTCAAGCGTAATATTTTGGTCTCTGACCTGTCCAGACCGTATTGACTATAACTTTTGCATATGAACTCGGATTGAGATGATTTATATATGAAAATCGACTGTCTCGACGAGACGAAGACAATTCCTTTAGAGCACTTCTTCATCTGAGGTCATATTGAGGACGTAATCGGCCGAAAAGCACTCAGAATATTAAATTTTGTCACTCGGAGTATAGCTTCGGCCACTGAGATGAGGTCGAATGTCGATAGCCTAAACATCAAAGTTATTCCACTCGGCGATATGAAATTTTCTCATGTTGAAAACCCTTTCACTTTGTATCTTGCCAAAATCAGGTGTCAACAAAAGGGATGTCATTTTTTGAACTTATTTGAACTCCAGAGTTTTTCTGTGTTCAAAATGCATCATTCAAAGCCACATCATCAATTTTCAACCCTTTCTGACTTCATTTGTTATTTTTCATGCATTTACTGATTTTTGTGAGCTAAATGACCCTGATATTGAAAAGCATTTCAAATGAACTCTAAAAAGGCTGAAAGTTGGCATGGTATCATCAATTCATCCACATAGCATGTGGTAAGAAAGTAGAGAGGGTTACGGCAAAAACTAGATGCAATTCGTGTACAAAATGGACAATCTCTTTAGAAGTATGAAGGTTTTATACGGAAACTCGTCTGTTACAAAGGGGTGTCATTTTTTTGAACTTATTTGAACTCCAGAGTTTTTCTGTGTCCAAAATGCACCATTCAAAGCCACATCATCAATTTTCAACCCTTTCTGACTTCATTAGTTATTTTTCATGCATTTACTGATTATTTTGAGCTATAAGACCCCGAAATTGAAAAGCATTTCAAATGAACTCTGAAAAGGCTGAAAGTTGGCATGGTATCATCATTTCACCCACATAGCATGTGCAAGAAAGTAGAGAGGGTTACGGCAAAAACTGGATGCACTTCGTGTACAAAATGGACAATCTCTTTTGAAGTATGAGGGTTTCATACGGAAACTCCTCTGTTACAAAGAAATTTCATTTTTTGAACTTATTTGAACTCCAGACTTTTTCCGTGTTCAAAATGCACCATTCAGAGCCACATCATCAATTTTCAACCCTTTGTGACTTCATTTGTTATTTTTCATGCATTTACTGATTATTTTGAGCTATAAGACCCTGAAATTGAAAAGCATTTCAAGTGAACTCTGAAAAGGTTGAAAGTTGGCATGGTATCATCATTTCACCCACATAGCATGTGCAACAAAGTAGAGAGGGTTACGGCAGAAACCGGATGCACTTCGTGTACAAAACGGACAATCTCTTTCGAAGTATGAGGGTTTCATACGGAAACTCGTCTGTTACAAAGGGATTTCATTTTTTAACTTGTTTGAACTCCATAGTTTTTCTGTGTTCAAAATGCACCATTCAAAGCCACATCATCAATTTAGTACATATAGCTCTCGTGAATAGATAAGTGACCAAATTAATAGAAGTTCATCATCATATTAAAAACAAAGTACATACATAGTTCTCATTGAACAACATATAGCTCTCCAGAGCATCTAGTTAAACCATACATTGAAACTATGTAAAACCTTTCAATGCAACAACAAACGCGATCATAATCACAACCAAGGTAAAAAATGATCCAACGACATAATGATACCAAGCCTCGGTATGAATGGCATATTTTCTAATCTTTCTAATCTTCAACCGCATTGCATCCATCTTGATCTTGTGATCATCGACGACATCCACAACATGCAACTCCAATATCATCTTCTCCTCCTCAATTTTTTTATTTTTTCCTTCAAGTAATTGTTTTCCTCTTCAACTAAATTTAACCTCGCGACAATAGGGTCGGTTGGAATTTCCAGTTCAACTACCTCCTACATAAATAAAATCTATGTCACATTGGTCGGCATAATTGTCAAAAACAATAAATGAAGCAAATAGTTATAAAAAGATAATATATACCACATCTGAATCATAGACAGGACAAGGGCCGACGGGGCAGATACGAAAACCATCACACTATATAATAACAAGCAATAATAAAAGTTAGAAAATTAGACAAGTATCTATCTAAAGTAGGAATTATTTTCTTTCAGGATGAAGATAATAACAAGAGGCTCACCATGGTGGTGCCGGCGACGAGATCGGCGCGGACGATCGATGGCGGTGAAGACGGGGACGGGACGTGATGGACCGCTAAACCTATGCAAATCTCAGGAAAAATGGAGCTTGGAGGTCGAGCTTCGAGAGGAGAAAGCTTAACTAGCATGGCTCGGGCATTTCATCAAACACCTCGTGTGCATAGGAAGTGAGCTAGAGCACCCAAATGCCCTCTCCTCGCCGGCCAGAAAAAACAGAGCACTATGGAGTTCTCTGCTGCGGCAAAGGGGTATATATAGGCAACTCATTTGTCCCGGTTCGTGGCTGGAACCGGGACTAAAGCCTAGCCTTCTGTCCCGGTTCGAGCCAAGAACCGGGACCAATGTTTGTGGGCCAGGAGCGAGGCCCATTGGTCCCGGTTCGTGCCTAGAACCGGGAAAAATGTGTCCATACGAACAGGGACCAATGCCCACGAGGCCCCGGCCGCCCTCCTGGGCTAAAGAACCGGGACGAATGCCCCCATGGGTCCCAGTTCGTGACTAATGGGCTTGCCCTGCCTGAACCAAAGCCCTGTTTTCTACTAGTGTTTGGTCCTGAATAACCAATAATCAAGCATTTTGAGTGTATGATTCAAAGACAAATCCGTCATAGACAACTAATATACTCTAGAACTTTCTGTTTATTTACACCTATGGAATCATGCCCTCTCTAGATTTGCACCAATATATTTTTTGGATTGTATGCTTTAGAGCTCCCAACAAAAATTATTCAACTATAAAATTACATATACCTACAATACATGAAGGCATGCCACTTTGTTGTTTCTCATTTCCTCTGGTATAGAGGATCTGATATCACCAATCTTTTGAAGGTGGTGTCAAAAAAGGAAACAATTAGCATAACTTGCTTGCAAAATACGATTGCAATTAGATGCAAGTAGACTTATCTATTAGAAATTAGAATTATATAATGGAAGAATAGTATCTAATTGTTTTATAACATTATCATTTGTTTCGTTCACTAAGCATGGTAGAAAACAAACCAGTTAAATTTTTATCTATCTAGCAAATTAGTTATGAAGAAGTAAAAAAATGCAAGACATGTACATACACAAAAATTCGAGTGACAATGAATCAATATGATAAAAACAAACAAAAAATGTAAATTAAAATAAATAACAAGTTTTGCGAGTAAAATGGGGCTCAATGCCGGTGCTAGCAGAAGGCTGGTTTGTTTTAAAAAGTATAGTAAATGGCCTACCTACTCCACACAAGCAAGCATAGTCAACTGTTGAAACAAAAATGCATCGATATTCATCAGAGTTCACATGTCTCACGGACAAAACTCCTATCTAACACGGTCGCAAACTAAATATCAGATATCCGAGGAAGTCGTTGATAGAAATAATTCGGTGTCATTCTCTGTCCAGGTCTTAGACTATGCCTAACTCACACAATCGTCTCATAGTCTCTCATAGTACATATGAGGGAAGTGGCGGATAGAGAAAATGTAGTGTCATTCTATTTCCAACCTTCATGTCTTACACACGTGTCGACTACTACCCAGGGTTGCACAAGGTGAGCCATACGATGCACTGGACGGCCGCAATTGCAATTCTAGTCCCATTGGCAATATGCAATACGTAAGGTAAGGTGGAATCGCACACACACACACACACGCGCACACACACACAGACACACACAAGAAAAGATCACAAAATGTTAGGCCCAGTTAGATATCTCCCATCCACATAGCAGTGACTTACCAGAAAGAACCTATCAATCGGGACGAAGCAAGCACAAGCAGTCTTGATGATGGCATTCACCAAAAGTGCAAGTGGTTGCGGTGGACTGAACTCATCGACATTGTGTGTCTTCCGCGATAGCCTATGAAAGTGCGTTATATCGACTAGAGGGGGGTGAATAGGCGATTTTTATGAAATTATTCACTGAGAAATTTGCCGGTGAGGAAATTCCTTAGCGAAGAACTACTAGCAGCAGAATAAGTACTCAAAAGTAAACACAACAGAATACAAGCATAGTCATCATGATGAAATGAAGACAGGCACAGAGTATAGGAAGCGTAATCACAGGGTAACACAGGATGAAGATAAACAGACTGAAAATATAGAACTGAGGAAATTGAGAAAGTCTTCAGTCAAGGTCTTCAAACACAGATATGAACAAACATACAACACATTTATGAGGAAATGAAAGAGTTGAGGAAATAGAACCAGTAAGCTCGGTGAAGATAATGATTTGGTAGACCAGTTCCAACTGCTGTCTCAGTTGTACGTCTGGTTGGAGCGGCTGAGTACTTATACTCGAGGACACACAGTCCCGGACACCCAGTCAAGGACACTTAGTCCAAGACACCCAGTCCTCACCGTATTCTCCTTGAACTAAGGTCACATAGACCTCGTCCAATCACTCGTGGTAAGTCTTCAGGCGACTTCCAAACCTTCACAAACTAGGTCACTCGGCGATTCACAATTCCTCTTGGATGCTCTAGACCATGACGCCTAACCGTCTGGAAGAAGCACAGTCTTCGAAGGTAACAAGCATCAGACCCACTCAGGATCAATCTCTTCAGTGATGCTCAATCACTTGGGGTTTGTAGGTGTTTGGGTTTTGGATTTTTGGTTTTTCCTCACTTGATGATTTTCGCTCAAAGTCCTCGGAGGATGGGTTACTCTCAAATGACAAGTGTCAGTTTCTCTCGGAGCAGCCCCAACCAGCTAGTGGTTGTAGGGGCGGCTATTTATAGCCTAGGAAGCAGCCCGACATGATAAGACATGAATGCCCTTCAATGATATGACCGTTAGGTGGATAGATATTTTGGAACAGCTGGCGCATGGCACAGCAACGGTCGGAATTTTGAGTACCAAAATCCTCAGGGCTATCATGTTCCTCGCTGTGTAGGCAATCCGCACTGGCGAATTCCTAACTGCTCAGTCAGGACAAATTCCTCAGAGACCAGAAGAACTTCGTCTCTGTCACTGAAGAAATTGACTGAACTGTATGAGATTTTCAATGGCTTCACTCGAAGGGATTGGTAGGTGTAGGATTTTGAGTTGAGCATCACATGGAAATTTTTCCTTAGTATTTCCTCGACCCCCTTTAACAGTACGGTGTTTCCTATGACTCAAGAAAGAGAAAAACAAAACTATGAAAACGAAAGTCTTCAAGCTTCATATTCCTCGCATGAATATCAAGTCTTCACGGACAGACCAATTTCTTCACTTTCAAAGTCTTCATGAAAGTCTTCAGAAATACCAAAATCTTCACTCAAAGATATTCATTTTAGGGGTTGACTTTTCCTGTAAATGCCAAACTCCTCATAGACTTATAGACTTGTGTACACTCACACACGCATTAGTCCCTTAACCTATAAGTCTTCAATACACCAAAATCACTAAGGGGCACTAGATGCACTTACAATCTCCCCCTTTGTGGTGATTGATGACAATATAGGTTAAGTTTTCAACGGGGATAAACATATGAAGTGTAAATACTGATATTGAGGAATTGATTGCAAGATGTAGAAGAACTCCCCGTGAAGATGTGCATAGCGAGGAATTTTCTTTTGAAGCAATGCACACTTCAAGAGTTGAATCATGGAGATCTCCCCCTATATCTTGTAATTCATACATGCATTTAACATATAATATGAAGAATTTGAAATGCATGATGAAATATGGTGCCTGATGAAATTCAGCATGCGTGCAATAATATCAATGAGGAATAAGCATGCAGAATAGTGCATCAAGAGTGTCAGAGCACAGTGCATCAAAAGTATCAAAGCACAATCGGTTTTAAGATTACAACTCGATCCAATAAAGTTTCAGAAGAACGAGAGTTATAACTTAGCAAAAAAACTTGTATATGGGCGATAAAATAGACCCGCTTGAAGACTAACTCAAATTTCTCCCCCTTTGTCATCAAATGACCAAAAGGATCGAAACTGAGGACTAACGCCCCTGAAGATAGTCAAGTTGATGAAGGAGCGCTAGCGTTGTTGGGGTCATTGGTTGATGTAGGGCCTGCCGTAGTGTCGTCTAAATCTTCATGTTCATCAGTGTTGCGCGATGAAGAAATGAGCTGGCCACCAGAGAAGGAACCTTGACCTTCTTGAATTTCTTCGGTGGAGGTGCAGACCAGTGAAAATCTTCATTAAGACCCATGTTCTTCAGATCTTCTTCACCATACAGATGTGACAGGATTGCCCAGGTGTGATCGAAGACTTGATGGTGGTAGTAGTGGTTTTTCTTCACTGCATTGTGTGTGGCAGTCATGTTGTGAAGAAGTGAACCAAACTGACGCTTAAACCATTTTTTATTTCGATCCACCTTCTGGTGAAGACTAAGCAGAAGTTCATGGTCTGTCATCACATGCGGAGCAGTGGCTTGAGGAGTGGACTTGGGAGCATTGGCAGAGTCATGTGTGGCAGAGTCATCATTGGTGGAATAAGATGCAGCTTTGCGAAACTGACCATCCAATGGACGAATGCTTTCATCAATTACAGCTGGTGCCTTGCCCTTTCCATCAACTGAGGAATATGTTTGCTTGAGGACTGAAATTGGGGGCAAGTAGCTGAGATGATTCTGGAAATCAGCTTTGTAGTTGAGTGAAGACCTTGTCCTGAGGAATCTCATGATCCAAGGTGCATAAGGCTTCAGCTCAAACGGAGACAGTGCAACATTGGCCATAGTCCTCATGAAGAAATCATGATAGTTGACAGAAATGCCATGAACGATGTTGAATACCAGATTCTTCATGATGCCAACAATTTCCTCATCAGATGAGTCATGGCCTTTGATAGGACTGATTGTCCTCGTAAGAATACAATAGACAGTTTTGGGCACGTACAGCAATTCCTTCACGAGGAATTTGGTTCGTGGTGCCTGACCTGGTTTCAAAGGCTTGATCAGCACCTGCATGTAATGATGTGTGAGCACAGGTTCACTGTAGATGCAGCGAGCTTCTTCAAGGCGAGGACTGAGTGCTAGAGCACGAAGCAATTCAGAGGCTGGTGCAGTGTAGTGAGTGTTTTCAGACATCGAGTCCAGCACCCATGAATTCACATCTTCAGCATTTCCGATGATGTGCAGCATTGTATAGAATTGAAGAATCAGTTCTTCATTCCAATCGCAGATGTCAGAGCAAAAATTGAGCAGTCCAGCATCGTGAAGAACACTGAGGACTGGTGCGAAGCACGGCAGAGATTCCATATCCACGTGAGGAATAAGCTCATGGTAGAAAATCTTCTCCTTGTTGAACAGCACTGAGGAATAGAAATTGGCTTGACTAGCAGTCCAGAAACGCCTCTTCCTAATGCGAGCAGAGTCATATGGGTTGTAATCTTGGAAGAATACGTGCTCGCCGAAGAAATCATCAGCCTTGAACTTTTGCTTGCGTGAGAATGGATCCTTTGGCTTTGGCAGAGGAGTGTCAGTGAGTTGCATCACGACCTCAGGAATCTCAATCGCAGGTTCTTCAGGTTGAGGAATTTCTGGTTCTTCCTCAGTGGCAGTCTGCGTAGTTGGTTGTTCAGCAGCAGCAGTTTCTTCAGCGCTAGTGGCTGGAATTTCCTCATGGACAGATGCAGTGGGATGAGTTTCTTCAGAGCCCCTGTGAACAGTTTGTGTGGGGGACTGAGGAATTTGCTGTAGAGGGGTGAACATTGGAGAGTTTGGATGCTGACTTTCCCAGAATTCATCACTGATTACGGGTGTGGAGCAGCCAATGTCCACATCTTCATCTTCCATTTCTTCAATGCCAGCCTCTTCAGCTGTGAACTGAGGCATGGGCGAGGAGATGATAGGTGTTGAAGGGATCACATCCACTTCAATTTCTTCATCCAACGGTTCAGACAAAGCAGCACAAGGAGTTTCTTCATCAGATCCGCTGGGGATCACATATTCTTCATCAAAAGGAACAAGGTCCTTTGATGACCTGGTCGAGATGGGAACAGCATCAATCGGATGTGCAAATGAACTTGTCATAGGCTTCATTTTCTTCGAAGCTGAAGAATCTGAAGCAGCTGATGCTTTCCTTTTCTTCACTGCAGCACGCTCTGCAGCCTTGGTCTTCTTCATATCTAATGCAGATGGAAGGATTGGAGTTGAAGTTGGTGTAGGAGCAGCTGAGGAATCTGGTTGATTTTCTTCAGGCACAACTGATGCAGTTGCCCTGATTTCTTCAGTTTCTTCAGGCACACCACTAGTGGTTTCCCTAGCAATTTCTTCGGTGGCTGGAATGCAGTCATCAGCCCTGGAACTCACATTTTGTTCAGCAGCCTGATTGTCATCAGCGGTGCTGGCATGTTCTTCAGTCGGCTGAGCAGATGCTTCAGCCTGAGGAATTTCCTGTTGCGTTGGGGCAGCAACATTTGAAGTGAACTGTTCAGTTATCTTTACAAATCTAACTTTGGCTCCTTGCCAATCAGCATAGTAGGCTTTGAAGTCATCACGGAGGGTTTTGATTTCAGATTGGATTTTTACAAGTTCATTAGTTGTCATAGTGACAACGTTGTTCTTCAGATATTTCTCCTTTCTGTACTGGGCCTTCTTGATCTACCTGGCCTGGTCATACTTCCACTTCTCCTCTTGGATGAAGTGAGTCAGCATGTGATTTTCACCAGGTGTCAGCTTGAAGTCAGGCATAGGAGTATTTGGGTCCTTGTGCCAGAGATCAATGTAGTCGAGGATCAGTTTGGGATCCAAAAGCAGTGGCACAGGTGTGCCTTTGGCTCTAGCGGCCCTAACTTGTCTGTCTCTGATGATTTCTGCAAGTTCATCATCATCAGCTTCATCTTCTTTAGACGACACTTGGAAAGCGACTTGCTTCTTTTGAGGACTTGGGCGTGGACCTTGTCCAGCAGTGGCCTTGGTCTTCAGCAGAGTGGGGCCAGATGAAGAATTTGGTGCAGCTGAGGAGCTTGCTGAGACACCAGAGGCAATGGAGATGCCTTTAGTCCTTTGGCACAAGGCCAGATGCGCAGGTGCTAAGGACTTTGTCGGAACAGCTGAACACTTTGGAGGAGGTGCTGAGGATTTTGAAGGAGCAGCTTGAGGGATTGGTCGTGAGGACCTTGAAGAGTCTGGCCATGAGGGCGCAGCTGAGGAACTTGGCTGTGAGGGGACTGTTGGTGAAGCACTTGGCTTACGAGTAGGCTTCTTAGGCATGGATTTCCTCGGCTTGACAGAGGCCTCAGCAGAGGCAGCAGCAGCCACAGCTGAGTCTTCATTGAATTTCCTCACTGCTTCTCTGGCTTGCTTGGCCAGCTTGGCTTGGCGCTTGGCCCATTCATTAGGATAGTCCTCACCGCGCTTGAGGCTGGTGGGATCAGCAATTTGGCCAGGTGCCAGTGGAGCTCTTTGGCATGGAGGATTGAGTGCAAATTTCTTCATATACTTAGGAGTGACATATCTGTACTCCCTCCATTCTCTTGCCCATCTCCTCTCTATCTTCTGAATGCGCACTTTGCGCTCATTCTTGATTTCCTCAATAGGTGTGTAGTACCCAGCATATATGTCATCAGGGATTTCAAACGTTGTATTTACCTCAGGCCTCTTTCATCCCTTCTGTGGCTTCTTACCGTCAGCCATTTTCTTTAGATGAGGAACTTGAACAAATGAATTCTCTGAAGAAGTATGCAACTTTTCTTCGAGGAACGCTGCAAATGAGTTAAGTTGATGAGGACCTAGTGATTCAGCAGCGGACATGTGTACCTGTGAACAGAGTATAGTTGCGAGGAATTTGGAGAGGTCATATGCGTTCTCAGAAGGTTTTTCAAAAAGAACAAGTTCGAGAAATTTGACCAGATGAGTCTTGAAGATTTTCACTAAGCGTTCTTTGTCTTAGGTTCCAGAGTTGTATAGATCGAAGATCCACACAATTTAGGAATCTTGAAGAAAAATGATGCTTAGAGAAACGAATCAAGAACAGATGACATGTGAGGTGTTTAGTGTGTGAAGATTTGAAGAATAAAACACCTTTGAAGATTTTGTAGAGAAACTTCGAATCAAAGAAGGCGGTAAAAGTAACTTTAATTACCCTGAATGAAGAACACGACGAACAATGAGGTGAAACAGTGGAGTACGTCGGTGTAGATCTTCCACGCCCTAACTTGGCGGAGGAAGACGTCTATGGCAGCGGCGGAGGTTAAGATTTCCGCGGTCGGCGCGAGTACGACGACGACGAGGTCGAGGCAGTGAAGTTCTTCCTCACTGGCGATGATGGAGTAGCGGCGGCACTAGGGTTTGGGAAGCTCGAGTGGGAGAGAGAGATCGAGCGGAGTAAAGGAAGTGAGGAAGGGATGAGGGGGTATTTATAGTAGCAGTGAAAAACTGTTCGCCCGAAGATTTGGGACGAACGTGCCCCTGACCCTTCTCCTTCGCACGACATGTGTCACCCACGTACTGTGTAGTGGAGATCGTGTAAGATCGTTGGTGAATTAAAAATTTATCGTGGGATGCGGAACGATTTGAGCGGCAAAACCGAAAATTTGGACAAGATTAGTTTTAAAGTTCCGTTCTCAATTTCTTCAGCTGACAAGGACACAGTGAAGATTTTGAACGAGTTTCAAATAGAACGCACATGAAGAGTTTGTGAACAGATTGGGTTGAGTATAGCATAGAGGGGAAGGGTCCGATCACATTCACTTAGCAGAAAACCAACTTGAAGAAATAGCAATAAGTGAATGTTGTAGAGGACATAAACTCATATATATATATATATATATATATATATATATATATATATATATATA
>NW_021232889.1:0-1070 GCF_002162155.2 Triticum dicoccoides | reverse complement strand
AACGATTATAAGCAAATTCAATATGAGGCAAGCATTCCTCCCACATTTTGATGAGGACATCAATACAATTGTTACACCCACAGGCCCTGCTGCTATACATACTGGACCAATTACTAGAGCTCGCGCACGCCAACTAAATTACCAGGTACTTTCGTTTCTTGGTAATGATTCTAATGTTCATGAGAATATGATGCTGCCTAAATTGGATACATTTGTTTTGCTTACAAATAAAGGGCCTAGCTTGGAGAAGGCTGAACATTGGAGCAAGAACAAGCATGGAGATGATGGCATGCGCAAGGGGAACAAGAACGGAGTTACAAGTGATGATTTCAGGACTTTGAAGCCACCATAATGGGTGCATGAAGCCTTGGACGAAATATACAAGATGCCACTTCATAAATTTCGTCCCGAGGTTATTATAGGTGCTGCATCACCTTATTATTAGGCCAGGCCCATGTAATTTCGAAATACATAAGTATAGGCTATTTTTAGAGTCCGTATGTGTGGGGAAACAAGAGATAGGGTTGATTTCGGACCCCTCCACCAAGGGCCACGAAATTCCCCCCTCTTCCTCCATATACACAGCCCTTAGGGCATCGTTTAGACTTTGGGTTTTGTTTAGATTAAAAGTTCGCCATAGCTGCAACTTCGCGTACTTCGTTTGTGTTCAACGACCAGACAAAGGCGTCACAGAACCCCACCTTGATCAATAAAGCTTTCATCTTATATTCGCAATATCCAGATTGCAATCTCAGTTTCTTGCTTGTTCTTCGTTTGCTCGCAGGAAACAGACCCTCGTGGTCAGGTTGATCGTGCTCCGGCGTGGTCGATAACCTCTCGGATTTGGTTTAGCGATTGCTAAGGCGCGACGTCCTCGCACGTTCGTAGTCGGATCGACAAAGTCGACTTCCACCAAAGCGATATCCATCATCTCATCGAAAGACGGGACACCCCGCCTCTATCAAGTGGTATCAGATTTCCAGGTTGCTCGGTGAGATTTTACAGTTTTTTGTAGTTTAGATCGAGTCTGTTTTTCATACCTACAGTCCACGAAAAAGCCAAAAAAAATT
>NW_021232888.1:0-389 GCF_002162155.2 Triticum dicoccoides | reverse complement strand
CTTGATTGATATTGATGAATATGAGTGTTACAAGAGTGGATCTACCACGAGATCGTAATGACTAAACCCTAGAAGTCTAGCCTATGTGGGTATGATAATGAGTATATGTGGTGTCCTTTCCGGACTACCCCATTCGGTTTATATAGACACCGAGGGGATCTAGGGTTTACATGGAGTCAGTTACATAAGAAGGAATCTTCGGTCGCCAATCTTGCCTTCCACGCCAAGTAGAGTCCAATCCGGACACAGTGCAGTCTTCGGCTGTCATGTCTTCACAGCCCATCAGTCCGGCCCATGGATAACAGGCCGGAAGCCCGAGGACCCCTTAGTCCAGGACTCCCTTAGTAGCCCCTGAACCTGACTTTTAATGACGAGGAGTCCGACGCGTT
>NW_021232887.1:0-1068 GCF_002162155.2 Triticum dicoccoides | reverse complement strand
GCCCCCGCCCCTCCCAACGGGAAGGCCGGCGCGACCAATGGGAAACCCGCCGCCGCCTCCTCCAAGCCCAACTCGCCCGCCTCGCCCGCCCAGGCACCACCAACGTACGCTCTCCGCCGATCGTCGGTTCGTTCCCTTCCGCTTGATTTTGATTCGAACGATTTATACATGCGGTGTTTATGAATGTGGCGTAGGTCGTCGCTGGAGGATAGGACGGTGAAGCAGCTCAGGCTGGCCAAGGCCCTGACTCTCCCGGAGGCCACCGCGGTGTCCGAGGCGTGCAGGAGGATGGCCGCCAGGCGCGCCGACGCTGCGCTGCTCACCGACGCCAAAGGGGTGCTCTCAGGCATCGTCACGGCCGAGGTCAGAAACTCATCACAAGGAGTCTTGAGTCTTTGCAACGTGAAAACAGGGAATATCAACTTTAAACTGCAGGGGAATGATAATGCGATTCTTGGGGCTGGCGCTGGATGACCCAAAAATTTCGAGTGTCTCTTGAGATGAGCTGCAATTCTGCACGGTCATGTGGATAACATAGTTTCTTGATTTCTTCGGATGCCAAGTATGTAAAATCATATCATATTTTCAGGGAAAATGAGACTGACATGCGCTTTGCTATTTAGGACAAACTGGAAAGGGGGATTGGGTTTAATGAATAGATATAACAAACATTAAACTGTTGGGTTTTCGGGGGGTTTTCTTAAGGAATTGGATGTGGTTAATGACGAGCATCCGGTTTTCTATGAATCAATAGTGATGGATACACAGAACTATTTATTGCCACCGAGGCACTGCAGAAGATGGTCCAAGGTCTGCTTGTTGTTTTTCTTCAGTACCACAATTAGCAGTATTTGTTGCCAGTTTCGCCTTCAGTCATAATCATAGCGATGTATTTTGTCAGTAACTGAAGTCGTGGCCGAATATAAAACCTACTTAGGCCTCCTTTCTAAAAATATATGTGAGAAAACAAATAATCTGCAACTGAGAGTCATCTTGAATTGAGGAATAGTGTAACTCGGAGCAATTTTATTACATCCTAGCTAATAGCCAGAGGCAAGAACTGCAAGA
>NW_021232886.1:0-2441 GCF_002162155.2 Triticum dicoccoides | reverse complement strand
TCTCACATCAACTAGGCGTATCAACGGGCTATGGAGATGCCCATCAATAGATATCAATGTGAGTGAGTAGGGATTGCCATGCAACGGATGCACTAGAGTTATAAGTGTATGAAAGCTCAACAAAAGAAACTAAGTGGGTGTGCATCCAACTTTCTTGCTCACGAAGACCTATGGCACTTTTGAGGAAGCCCATCATTGGAATATACAAGCCAAGTTCTATAATGAAAAATTCCCACTAGTATGAAAGTGACAACATGGGAGACTCTCTATCATGAAGATCATGGTGCTACTTTGAAGTACAAGTGTGGTAAAAGGATAGTAGCATTGCCCCTTCTCTCTTTTTCTCTCTTTTTTTATTTTTTTATTTGGGCCTTTTCTCTTTTTTATGGCCTCTTTTTTTCCGTCCGGAGTCTCATCCCAACTTGTTGGGGAATCATAGTCTCCATCATCCTTTCCTCACTGGGATAATGCTCTAATAATGAAGATCATCACACTTTTATTTACTTTACAACTCAAGAATTACAACTCAATACTTAGAACAAAATATGACTCTATGTGAATGCCTCCAGTGGTGTACCGGGATGTGCAATGATTCAAGAGTGACATGCATGAAAAATTATGAACGGTGGCTTTGCCACAACTACGATGTCAACTACAATATGAAAATGATGGAGCGTGTCATAATAAACGGAACGGTGGAAAGTTGCATGGAAATATATCTCAGAATGGCTATGGAAATGCCATAATAGGTAGGTATGGTGGCTGTTTTGAGGAAGGTAATGGTGGGTGTATGGTACCGGTGAAAGTTGCGCGGTACTAGAGAGTCTAGCAATGGTGGAAGGGTGAGAGTGCATATAATCCATGGACTCAACATTAGTCATAAAGAACTCACATACTTATTGCAAAAATTATTAGTTATCCAAACGAAGTACTACGCGCATGCTCCTAGGGGGATAGATTGGTAGGAGAAGACCATCGTTCGTCCCCGACCGCCACTCATAAGGAAGACAATCAATAAATAAATCATGCTCCAACTTCATCACATAACGGTTCAGCATACGTGCATGGTACGGGAATCACAAACTTTAACTCAAGTATCTCTCAAATTCACAACTACTCTACTAGCATGACTCTAATATCACCATCTTCATATCTCAAAATAATCATAAAGAATCAAACTTCTCATAGTATTCAACACACTTTATATGAAGGTTTTTATTATACCCATCTTGGATGCCCATCATATTAGGACTAATTTTATAACCAAAGCAATTTACCATGCTTTTCTAAAAGACTCTCAAAATAATATAAGTGAAGCACTAGAGATAAACAATTTCTATAAAATAAAACCACCACCGTGCTCTAAAAATATATAAGTGAAGCACCAGAGCAAAATTGTCTAGCTCAAAAGATATAAGTGAAGCACATAGAGTATTCTAATAAATTCCGATTCATGCGTGTCTCTCCCAAAAGGTGTGTATAACAAGGATGATTACGGTAAAGTAAAAAGCAAAGACTCAAATCATACAAGACGCTCCAAGCAAAACACATATCATGTGGTGAATAAAAATATAACCTCAAGTAAAGTTATCGATAGACGAAGACGAAAGAGGGGATGCCTTCCGAGGCATCCCCAAGCTTAGGCTTTTGGTTGTCCTTGAATTTTACCTTGGGGTGCCTTGGGAATCCCGAAGCTTAGGATCTTTCCACTCCTTATTCCAAAATCCATGAAATCTTTACCCAAAAACTTAAAAACTTCACAACACAAAACTTCAACAGAAAATCTCATGAGCTCCGTTAGTATAAGAAAATAAACCACCACTTTAAGGTATTGTAGTGAACTCATTCTTTATTTATATTGATGTTAAACCTACTGTATTCCAACTTCCCTATGGTTCATACCCCCCGATACTACTCATATATTCATCAAAATAAGCAAACAACACATGAAAAATAGAATCTATCAAAAACAGAACAATATGTAGCAATCTGTAACTTTCGAATACTTTTGTAACTCTAAAAATTCTGAAGTAAATTGGTGGACGTGAGGAATTTGTCTATTAATCATCTGCAAAATAAACCTAAAAGCACTCTTTTGTAAAAAAGACAGCTATTCTCGTGAGCGCAAAAGTTTCTGTTTTTTACAGCAAGATCGCAAAGACTTCACCCAAGTCTTCCCAAAGGTTCTACTTGGCACAAACACTAAATAAAATATAAAACCACATCTAAACAGAAGCTAGATGAATTATTTATTACTAAGTAGGAGCAAAAATCAAAGAACAAAAGTAAAATTGGGTTGCCTCCCAACAAGCGCTATCATTTAACGCCCCTAGCTAGGCATAAAAACATGAATAGATCTAGGTATTTCTATAATAATGATACGGCAAATCGCGAAAACTCATGTCATACTCCCTACGTTCAGCAGCAAGTTTTTTTTGTGG
>NW_021232885.1:0-643 GCF_002162155.2 Triticum dicoccoides | reverse complement strand
CTGCAACCATAAAGAAGTTGCAATGTTTTTGGTTGCATTCTACAATTATTCTTTGATCTGAGTTCCTATGATATCTGAAGTTTCTTTCTTGAGTGATGTGTAAGTTCAACAAAGCCTCTCTGAATTGATGTTGATCCAAGAAACACATGTCTAGACATAATTGTTCATGTGGTGCATCCATTTTCTCATTGTACCTTTTTCTAGGAGGCCTCTACTTTGCCCTGCTCTTCCTTTTCTTTGGCGGCACAAATGACAATGGCTCAAAACCATCATCATCAGCCTCCTTCAACAATCCTTTCTCTTCTTCATCAGATGAAGGTTTGAAATCAGGTTCCTCCTCTGGTACTACACTTGAATGTGACATTGTTGTAGGCCCTCTCCTACCTGGAAGCTTCTGTTTCTTCTTCTTCTTCTCTTCATGTACAATTACAGTTTCTTCATCCTGTGAAACAACTTTGTCATCTTCATCCATTTGAAAAGGTTCCTCAACCTCTGTGTCACCCTCATAATGCACCACTTCTTCCTCCTTAGATTCTTCATCATCTGTTTCTTCCTCTTCCATTTCATCATACTCTTTCTGTTTCTTTCCCTCAGCCATCTCTATGTCATCAGCATCACCCATATAAAAAGGTGGTACTTCACT
>NW_021232884.1:0-389 GCF_002162155.2 Triticum dicoccoides | reverse complement strand
GAGATTGCTGAGTCCCCGTGGCTCACAGATACTTCCAAAACCAGCTTGCAGGTGCCGATGAGACCGTGCAGTTGACGCAACCAAGCTCAGGAGGAGCTCGATGAAGATCTTGTCCTTTGTGGTGTTTCGTTCTAGTTGATCAGTAGTGGAGCCCAGTTGGGGTCGATCGAGGACCTTGTCGCATTTTGGGTTCTTCTTTTATTTTGGTTCTGTAGTCGGACCTTGATTGTATTTGGATGATGTAATGCTTTATTCATGTAATTGTGTGAAGTGGCGATTGTAAGCCAACTATGTAACTTCTTCCCCTATTTTATTACATGGGTTGTGTGAAGATTACCCCACTTGCGACATTGCTTTCAATGCGGTTATGCCTCTAAGTCGTGCTTCGA
>NW_021232883.1:0-1462 GCF_002162155.2 Triticum dicoccoides | reverse complement strand
TACCACACATTGGGCTCCGGGCGCTCCAAGCCCTCTCGACTTATTAACCAACTTGATCTCTGTCCAGGAGTCGCAACTAGTTTCTGGTGTTTGTAGGTAGTGCTATTTTTCTACCAAGTGGCACCCGGCAGGGTGGGCTTGGGACAGACTAGGCACATGTGGCACGGTGTACCGAGTGGCACCCGGTTGGTGGGCTCGGGAACCCTGCTCACATCGTTTGGGGCCGTAAGCGACACCCCGGCCGGATCTCCTTGCGGATGAAACCCGAATAGGTGATAAACCTGGACTAGAGTCTTGTGTGGTTAGTCAGGTCGTGGCCGACACCCTCGCCAGGCTTCCGCTTGAAGGTTGCCGAGATACATGACGTGTACATGGCGGTAAGTGGCGAGAGCGTGTGTGAAGAAGTACACCCCTGCAGGGTTAACATGATCTATTCGAATAGCCGGGTCCGCGGTTATGGACTTCTTGGATGCTTACATGGTACATAGACAACTTGAAGTGGATACTATAAAATGCTCAAGACAAGTGTGAGTGCTATGGATGGCTTTCTCGTAGGGAGACGGGGATGAATCCATAGTAGTGTACTGTGTGGTGATTAGTGGACTCGTGTTCGTTGTTTCACCTCCAGAGTTTCTGGTAGTCGTAGAACAGGATAGCCATAGAGTCAAAGCTGGCTTGCTGCAACTAAACCCCACATTACCCTCTTGATACAAATGCATGTACGATAGGATCTGATGTAAGTCTTGCTGAGTACCTTTGTACTCATGTTGCTTTATTTATGTTTTTGCAGCGGAGACTTCAGTCTTACTAGTGTTCTCGTGGACTTCGACTAGTAGCTAGTACCTCAGCTACGATCTTGATCGGATGGTGTAGATAGTCAGGCTCTTCAGCCTTTTTCTTTTGTAGATGTCTGTACCCAGACATGTAATGCTTCCGCTTGTTGCTTGTATGCTCTGTATGATGGGTCTTGTGACCCCTGTTTGCAATATATGCTATGACGGCTCTTCTGAGCCTTTTATCTATATGAGTTGATGAGTTATGCTGTGATGCCATGTTGTACAGCACATACTTGCATGTTATGCGTACGTGTAATGTGTATTGCTATGTGTGGGATCTGACTATCTAGTTGTTTATTCTTAGTAGCCTCTCTTACCGGGAAATGTCTCCTAGTGCTTCCACTGAGCCCTGGTAGCTTGCTACTGCTCCGGAACACTTAGGCAGGCCGGCATGTGTCCTTCTTCGATCCTGTGTCTGTCCCTTCGGGGAAATGTCACGCGATGAATACCGGAGTCCTGCTAGCCCGCTACAGCCCGGTTCACCGGAGTCCTGTTAGCCCAGTGCTACAGCCTGGATTCACTCGCTGATGACCGACACGTTCGATGCTGGGTCATGGATGCCTGTCCCTGTAAGTTAGTGCCACTTTGGGTTTACGACTAGCCATGTCAGCCCGGGCTCTTTATCA
>NW_021232882.1:0-641 GCF_002162155.2 Triticum dicoccoides | reverse complement strand
ATTCTGTCATCATTAAACTCCATCGGCACATATAATTATGGCAAGCTATGAGACCATTTATGCTTACAAATTTTGCACTAAAAAGTTATCTAATATGAGTGGCATTGGTAGAAAAAAATACTAAAATAATCTATATCTTTCTCACGTATTCGTCTGGTCAACATTCTTACATGAGCTAAAGATCTACTATGTAGATTGAAGTTTAGTTTTAATTGATTTGTCTTACACTCTCAGAGTTTATAGTCTATATGTTTGTCCTCTTATGGTTTCATTGATGGGATGGGTTAATGTTGTTTCATGCTAGATATACTTCCTTGTCGAATGTGAATGAAGAGAAACAAGAAAATATATAAGATAAATAAGGAAAGGCTGATTTTAAAATTGGAGATGATATCAGACCAGATTTTCAAAGCAACGGTGCACAGTATTTAAATTTGAGAATGGTTTCAACACTGAACCATACGTCAACCACGCACATACACATGTCTCTCTCAGCCCAACCCCAACTGGACCCATTTAATATTATTTTCAACCCAACCAAAACTGAACCCAGTGTGATTTGAACTGAAACCGATTTAAACTCAATACATAATCGTGGGTTTAAATCCAATACATAACCGTTTCGACTGTAGTTTAACACT
>NW_021232881.1:0-947 GCF_002162155.2 Triticum dicoccoides | reverse complement strand
GTTCTGCTACGCACGTGTGAACACGCTGCTCCAGGCAAACATGATCACATGGTAGTCTTACAATAAAACACTACCGAGTTCGGGTAGGGAACCATCATTGAGGATATCGAAGTTCTTTCATAAGTCCGGATTAGCTCTTATGAAGGAACTCCTTCTCCTTGAACAAATCAATCAGTGGCTTGGTGTGCTACGGAATACATATGGAGTGGAGGTAATTAATCTACCAAACCACAGTATACTTTGCACATGCATGACTGACTTGCGACGATTCCAGAGGAAGCAAAACTAACTTTCTCGAACCCACGACGGCAACTTACATCAAATGCACGTGAATCAAAGAAAGTCACTTCTTTCATCCAGCATATACTTCATGAACGGGGCATGAAGAAAATGCCTATAAAAGTTTCCAACACTAGGTTGATGTTCAACATGAATCATGGAGGAGACAAAATGCTGCTGATGGGCTCAACAACAACTCATCGGAATTTCCATATCACTGGACTTCCACCATCATGTGAACACGGTGATAGTATTGGTCAGACCAGAAGATGTAATGGTATATGCTCGAGGGATCAACCACGAGTAATACAACATTACGAGCATCGTTGGTACTGATTTGATTGACGATAGCCCACACTCAAATCAAAGGATTGATAAGACAATAGATCCAGCAACTGATCACAGGGACCAATCGATGAGGATATCATCTTTCTTCAACACACACTACACAAGAATATCCCTTTGGAACGAACTAAGTTAGGCAAGCTTTTATCTTCCAATTCTCCAAGTTGTTATCTAGCTTAACCAACTAGCTCAGGGATATCCAACACAGATTCTTGGAGAAAGGGTGGTTCACAAGAAACCAACTTGATCGCGAGCTCAACATAACAGTCAGGAAACAACCCGGTAACACTTCCAAGAAGATAATTGGAAAGTCACGAACCACC